>NC_092374.1:192730325-193006919 GCF_030028105.1 Mobula birostris | reverse complement strand
AAGAGTAGGCTGAGAGATGGCAGATGGAGTTTAATGCTGATAAACTCCATGCTGATAAACTCTAATGCTGATGTGAGGTGCTGCATTTTGTTAGGACCAATCAAAATAGGACATACATGGTAAATGGTGGGGCGTTGAGGTATGCGGTAGAACAAAGGGATCTAGGAATAATATAGTTCCCTGAAGGTGGCATCTCATGTGGATAGGGTGGTGAAGAAAGCTTTTGGTATGCTGGCCTTTATAAATCAGAGCATTTAGTATAGGAGTTGGGATGTAATGCTGAAATTGTACAAGGCATTGGTGAGGCCAAATCTGGAGTATTGTGTATAGTTCTGGTCACTGAATCAGAGGAAAGATGTCAGCAAAATAGAGAGAGTACAGAGAAGATTTACTAGAATGCTACCTGGGTTTTATCACCTAAGTTACAGAGAAAGGTTGAACAAGTTGGGTCTTTATTCTTTGGATCGTAGAAGGTTGAGGGTGGAATTGATAGAGGTATTTAAAATTATGAGGGGGATATATAGAGTTGACGTGGATAAGCTTTTTCCATTGAGAGTAGGGGAGATTCAAACAAGAGGACATGAGTTGAGAGTTAAAAGGCAAAAGTTTAGGGGTAACATGAGGGGGAACTTCTTTACTCAAAGAGTGGTAGCTGTGTGGAACGAGCTTCCAGCAGAAGAGATTGACGCAGGTTCGATGTTATCATTTAAAGAAAAATTGGATAGCTATATGGACAGGAAAGGAATGGAGGGTTATGGGCTGAGTGCAGGTCAGTGGAACTAGGTGAGAGTAAATGTTCGGCATTGACTAGAAGGGCCGAGATGGCCTGTTTCCGTGCTGTAATTGTTATATGGTTATATGGTAATAAGTCAAGGACTGCATGAAAGCCAAGGAAAGGGCTTATAATATAGCAAAGGCGAGTGAGAAGTTGGATGATTGAGAGAAAGGATGAAATATTAAGGAAGGCTAACTAATAATATAAAAGATGAAACAGTGGGTGAGGGATTGGAACAGGGGGCAGGGATTCAAGTTTCTGGATCATTGGGACCTCTTTTGGCACAGGTATGACCTCTACAAAAAGGACAGGTTGCACTTGAATCCTAGGGGGACCAATATAATGGCAGGGTGATTTGCGAAGGCTACTGAGGTGACTTTAAACTAGAATGGTTGGAGGGTGGGAATCAAATTGAAGAGACTAGGAGAGAGGAGGTTAGTTCACAAATAGAGAAAGCTAGTAGGCAGTGTGTGAGGGAAGATAGGCGGGGGACAGAGAACGGGAGCACTCACACTTAATATGTAGGGGAGAAAGAAGAAAAAGATAACAAATTTGTTTGCACCATCAAGAGAGTAAGAGGTGGAGAGTTTCTTAAATGCATCTATTTTAATGCTAGGAGCATTGTAAGAAAGGTGGATGAGCTTAGAGCATGGATTGATACCTCCCCCTCTCTCTCTCCTACCTCTCTCTCCCCCCTCTCCCCTTCTCTCCCCCCTCTCTCCCCTCTCCTTCCCTCTCTCCAACCCCTAACTCTCTCCAAACCCCCTCTCTCCCTCCTCTCTCTTACCCCTCCTCTCTCCCTCCTGTCTCCCCTCTCTCCCCTTCTCTCTCTCCAACCCTCACTCTCTCCACCCCCCTCTCCCTCCTCTCTCTGTCTCCCCTCACTTCCCACCCTTCTTCCCCTTCTCTCCTCCTCTCTCCCCTCCTCTCTCCCTCTCTTTCCATCCTTCTCTCCTCTCTCTTCCACCCCTCTCTCCCTCTCTCTTCCCCTCTCTCTCCATCTCTCCCCCTCTCCCCTCCTCTCTCCCTCCTCTCCCCTTCTCTCTCCCCTTCTCTCTCCCCTTCTCTCTCCCTTTCTCCCCTCTCTCCCTCTCTACCCCTCTCCCCTCCTCTCTCCCCTCTCCCCTCCTCTCTCCCTTCTCCCCTCCTCTCTCCCTTTCTCTCCCCCTCTCCCCTCTCCCCCCTCTCTCCCCCTCTCTTCCCCCTCTCTCCCTCTCCCCTTCTCTCTCCCCTTCTCTCTCCCCTTTCTCCCCTCTCTCCCCTCTCTACCCCTCTCCCCTCCTCTCTCCCCTCTCCCTCCTCTCTCCCTTCTCCCCTCCTCTCTCCCTTTCTCTCTCTCTCTCCCCCTCTCTCCCCCTCTCTCCCCCTCTCTCCCCCTCCTCTCCCCCTCTCTCCCCCTCTCTTCCCCCCCTCTCTCCCTCTCCCCTTCTCTCTCCCTCTTTCTCCTCCTCTCCCCCTCCCTCCCCCCTCCCCCTCTCTCCCCCTCTCTACCCCTCTCCCCTTCTCTCTCTCCAACCCAACACTCTCTCCAACCACCCTCTCTCCCACCTTCTCTCACCCCTCCTCTACCCCTCCTGTCTCTCCTCTCTTTCCACCCCTCTCTCCCCCTCTCTCTCCCTCTCCTTCCACCCCTCTCTCCCCCTCTCCTCTTCTCTTTCCACCCCTCTCTCCCCCTCTTTCCACCCCTCTCTCCCCCTCTCTTTCCACCCCTCTCTTCCCCTCTCTTCCCCTCTCTTCCCCTCTCTTCCCCTCTCTTCCCCTCTCTTTCCTCTCTCCCCTCCTCTCTCCCTTCTCCCCTCCTCTCTCCCTTTCTCTCCCCCTCTCCCCCTCCCTCCCCCTCTCTCCCCTCTCTTCCCCTCTCTCCCCTCTCCCCCTTCTCTCTCCCCCCTCCTCCTCTCTCCCCTTCTCTCTTCCCTCTTTCTCCTCCTCTCCCCCCTCCCTCCCCCCTCCCCCCTCTCTCCCCCTCTCTACCCCTCTCCCCTTCTCTCTCTCCAACCCAACACTCTCTCCAACCACCCTCTCTCCCACCTCTCTCTCACCCCTCCTCTACCCCTCCTGTCTCTCCTCTCTTTCCACCCCTTTCTCCCCCTCTCTCTCCTCTCCTTCCACCCCTCTCTCCCCCTCTCCTCTTCTCTATCCACCCCTCTCTCCCCCTCTTTCCACCCCTCTCTTCCCTCTCTTTCCACCCCTCTCTCCCCCTCTCTTCCCCTCTCTCTTCCCCTCTCTTCCCCTCTTTCCCTCTCTCCACCTCTCTCCCCCTCTCTTTCCACCCCCTCTCCCCCTCTCGCCCCCTCTCGCCCCCTCTCACCCCCTCTCCCCTCCTCTCTCCCCCTCTCTCCCCTCCTGTCTCCCTCCCCCTCCTCTCTCTACCCCATACATCTCTCCGCCTACTGTTCCTCTCTCCCTGTCCCTCTTCTCTCTCTTTTCTCTCTCCTTTTCTCTATCTCTCCTCTGTCTCTCCTGTCTCTCTTTCCTCCTCCTCTCTCCTCAATCTCTTCTCGTCTCCTCCTCTCTCTGCTCCCTCACTTTCTTCCTCTCTCTCCTTTTCCTCTGTCCTTCCCTCTCCCTCTCCTCTCTCTTCTCTCCGTCTCCTCTCCTCTCTCTCCTTTCCCTTTTTTCTCTTTCTCATCCTCTCTCTCTTTTCTCCTATTCTATCTTTTCTCTCTCCCTTCTTTCCTTCTCTATCTCATTCTCTCTCCTTCTCTCATTCTTTTCTCTCTCTCTTTCTCTCTTTCTCTCTGCTCACTCTCACTCCCCCTCTCTCTCCTTCTCCTCTCTCCTTCCCCTCTCTTTCTTCTATCCCTCTCTCTTCTCTCTCTCCTTTCTCTTTTTTCTCTCCTCTTCCCTCTTTCTCTCTCCTCCTCTTTCTGTCTTTCTCTCCTTCCTCTCTCTCCTTCTCTCTCTTTTCCCTCTCACTCCACCTCTCTCTCCTTCCCCTCTCTCTTTTCTATCTCTCTCTTCTCTCTCCCCTTTCTCTTGTTCTCTCTTTTCTTTCTCCTCTCTCTAGTTCTTTTCTCTCTCTCATTCTCGCTGTAGTTCTTATCTGTATCTCCTGTCTCTATTTCTTTCTTTCTCTTCCTCCTCTCCCCCTCCCCTCTCCCCTCCCCAACCCTCTCTCTCTCTCTCTCTCCCTCCTCTTCCTCCTCCCTCCCTCTCTCTTTCTCTCACACACACACAGATACATAGGGTTTACAGGAATTGTTTTGCTTAGCCTCAAGACCGTTATCTGTTAAAAAAGCAGAATATAAAGCTCATTCCTAAAGCTAGTGAGAAAAGATTGCAGGAGATTATAGAATCCTGACCAAATAAAGTACATTTGGTTATCATTGCATGCATCAGTTGTTTTGTTAAATTTTGATAAATATATATGGCCTTATATCACGAATGTATACATTCTGAAGCTAACTACACAATCCCCTGCAATCTGCTGCAAGTAGCTGTGTTGTTTGATTACGGCTGTGATCAATACTATTCCGCCGTACGGTGCAACTGTTGTCCTGTTCATAGACTACCGACGACAGAGATCCATCTGAGAGTTAATTGTATTTTTTAATGTTCAAAGTAAATTTATTATCAAAGTACATGTACAATATTTCACCATATACAAGTTTGAAAGTCAATTTCTTGCTGGTACTCACAGTAGTTTAAAGAAATACAATGGAATCAATGAAAATCTACACACCGTCAGATAAAGAACTAATGTGCAAAAGAAGCCAAATGCATAACTATCATAATAAATAATTAAGCAGGTTGATAAATATGTAATCGTAAACATACAAAAAAAAATCAACGTAGACTCACACACACTCATCATCAGCTTCCAATCGTGGGGTAGAGGGTATAAGTTATTAAATCAATTGAGTGGACAGTAGGCTGAGTTGGGAGGTGTTGCACATGGTCTGACCACGGCGGAGGCTCATCGATTGTCTCCTCACGGGAAGAGCGGCTCAGGTTGGAACATAAAGGTGAGATGCATTTCACGTATCTGTTGAACCATAAATCAGCTCTGTGTTGAAGGGAAAGGGACAGAGAGAGATATGCATCAGTATTATCATTTTGAATCATATAAAGGAAATCAGTGGAGACATAATATATGTATTAATGATTATGAGGCATAGATAATGTAGGCTTAGTAGGTGAGACAGAGAAATTTTACAGGGTATCTGTTAGATTTGTAGCAAAGGAGATGGAAGAAGAACGTAAAACACCATGTTGTGCCTAAAAAGTAAATCAAAAACACCCAAAAACGAATCCCTCCTACCTACACAATGTCCATATCCCTCACATTCCTCACATTCATTGCCTCTCTAAGCTTCTCCTAAAAGCCTCTGAAGTATTTGCTTCAACCACCAGACCAGGCAGCACATTACAGACACCCACCACCTCTGTGCAAAAAATTACCCCTCACATCCCCTTTGAACCTACCCCTCTCACATTCAATGCATGACCTCTAGTATTAGAGCTTTCTACCTTGGGAAACAAATACTCTCTGTCCAATCTATCTAAGCCTCTCATAATATAAGACCATAATATATAGGAGCAGAATTAGACCATTTGTTCATTTGAGTCTGCTCTGCTATTTCATTATGGTTGATCCAATTTTCCTCTCAGCCCCAATCTCCTGCCTTCTCCCCACATCCCTTCATGCCCTGATCAATCAAACCATTTTCCGAACTCCCCTCAGCCTCTGCTGCCCTAGAGAAAACAACCCAGGTTTGTTTAGCCTTTCATGGTAGCTCATGCCTTCTAAACTAGGCAGAATCCCACTAAACCCCTTCTGCACCCTCACCAAAGCCTCTACACCTTTCCTATAGTGAGACAACCAGAACTGTTTGCAATAGTCCACATGTAGCCTGGATAAGGTTTTATAAATTTGCAACATAACCTCTTGACTTCTTAACACAATGCCTCGACTAATAAAAACAAGCATTCCATAAGCCTTCCTAACCACCCTGTGGACCTGTGTAGCTATTTTCAAGGAGCTATGAACTTGGATCCCAAGATCTCTCTGCTCAGCAACACATTTAAGGATTTTGCCTTAATAGTCTCCTGTCTATTGAAGGGATTGAAGGCAGATAAATCCCCAGGGCCAGATGGTCTGCATCCTAGAGTGCTTAAGGAAGTAGCCCAAGAAATAGTGGATGCATTAGTGATAATTTTTCAAAACTCGTTAGATTCTGGACTAGTTCCTGAGGATTGGAGGGTGGCTAATGTAACCCCACTTTTTAAAAAAGGAGGGAGAGAGAAACCGGGGAATTATAGACCGGTTAGCCTAATGTCGGTGGTGGGGAAACTGCTGGAGTCAGTTCTCAAAGATGTGATAACAGCACATTTGGAAAGCGGTGAAATCATCGGACAAAGTCAGCATGGATTTGTGAAAGGAAAATCATGTATGACGAATCTCATAGAATTTTTTGAGGATGTAACTAGTAGAGTGGATAGGGGAGAACCAGTGGATGTGGTATATTTGGATTTTCAAAAGGCTTTTGACAAGGTCCCACACAGGAGATTAGAGTGCAAACTTAAAACACACGGTATTGGGGGTAAGGTATTGATGTGGATGGAGAATTGGTTAGCAGACAGGAAGCAAAGAGTGGGAATAAACGAGACCTTTTCAGAATGGCAGGCGGTGACTAGTGGGGTACCGCAAGGCTCAGTGCTGGGACCCCAGTTTTTACAATATATATTAATGACTTGGATGAGGGAATTAAATGCAGCATCTCCAAGTTTGCGGATGACTCGAAGCTGAGTGGCAGTGTTAGCTGTGAGGAGGATGCTTAGGGGATGCAGGGTGACTTGGATAGGTTGGGTGAGTGGGCAAACTCATGGCAGATGCAATTTAATGTGGATAAATGTGAAGTTATCCACTTTGGTGGCAAAAATAGGAAAACAGATTATTATCTGAATGGTGGCCGATTAGGAAAAGGGGAGGTGCAACGAGACCTGGGTGTCATTATACACCAGTCATTGAAAGTGGGCATGCAGGTACAGCAGGCGGTGAAAAAGGCGAATGGTATGCTGGCATTTATAGCGAGAGGATTCGGGTACAGGAGCAGGGAGGTACTACTGCAGTTGTACAAGGCCTTGGTGAGGCCACACCTGGAGTATTGTGTGCAGTTTTGGTCCCCTAATCTGAGGAAAGACATCCTTGCCATAGAGGGAGTACAAAGAAGGTTCACCAGATTGATTCCTGGGATGGCAGGACTTTCATATGAAGAAAGACTGGATGAACTGGGCTTGTACTCGTTGGAATTTAGAAGATTGAGGGGGGATCTGATTGAAACGTATAAAATCCTAAAGGGATTGGACAGGCTAGATGCAGGAAGATTGTTCCTGATGTTGGGGAAGTCCAGAACAAGGGGTTACAGTTTGAGGATAAAGGGGAAGCCTTTTAGGACCGAGATTAGGAAAAACTTCTTCACACAGAGAGTGGTGAATCTGTGGAATTCTCTGCCACAGGAAACAGTTGAGGCCAGTTCATTGGCTATATTTAAGAGAGAGTTAGATATGGCCCTTGTGGCTACGGGGATCAGGGGGTATGGAGGGAAGGCTGGGGCGGGGTTCTGAGTTGGATGATCAGCCATGATCATAATAAATGGTGGTGCAGGCTCGAAGGGCTGAATGGCCTACTCCTGCACCTATTTTCTATGTTTCTATGTCTCCTTAAATTTGCTCTACCAAGGTGCAGAACTTCACATTTATCTAGGTTAAACTACATCTGCCATATCTCTGTGGAGGTTCCAGCACAGATTCCTGTGCAACACCACTAATTACAGCCCTCCAGCTTGAATAAGTCCCTTCAAACACTACACTGTCTTCTGTGCACAAGACAGTTCTGAATCCAAACAGCCAATTCACTGCAGACCCCATGCATCACAATGTTCTGGATTAGCCTCACATGAGGGACTTTGTCAAACACCTTACTGAATTCATGTAACAACATCTACTACCCTACCTTCATTAATGCCTCTTGTCGCCTTGTCAAAAAAATTCAATCAAGATGATAAGACATGATGGATCCCTAATTAGGCCATGGGAATACTTCTGATGGGGTGGGACCGATTTAATGAATCAGTCTCACTACGGGAAAGATGTGAATACTATAGAAAGCGTGCAGAGGAGATCTACAAGGATGTTGCCTGGATTGGAGAGCATGCATTATGAGAATAAGTTGAGTAAACTGGGCCTTTTCTTCTTGGAGCGACGGAGGATGAGAGGTGATCTGATGGAGGTGTATACAACGATGAGAGGCATTGATAGTGTGGACAGCCAGAGGCATTTTCCCAGGGCTTAAATGGACAACATGAGGGAGCATAGTTTTAAGGTGCTTGGAAGTAGGTACAGAGGGGATGTCAGGCTAAGTTCACACAGTCTGGTGGGTGCTTGGAATGCACTGCCAGTGATGGCAGTGGAGGCAGATACAATAGGGTCTTTTAAGAATCTTTAAAGCTTAGAAAACTAGAGGGCTATGTGGTTGGTTAATTCTAGGCAGTTTCTAAAGTAGGTTACATGGTCTGCACAACATTGTGAGCCAAAGGGCCTGGAATGTGCTGTAGATTTCTATGTTCTATATAGATTTCTATGAATCAATTAGAAGCCCATTATTCATCCAAATCTCTCTTCATACGTCAAATCAATCACCGAGGGAGGAGAACTACAACTCATCACCACACTCACTCTCCAGAAAGCACATTCCTTCTTTTTAAGGCAAGAAAACTTTAAGTCCATATTCTATATTTATGATTGCAATTGGACTTGTTACCCACTTCAGGCCTATCACATAAAAGAGCAACACACAAAATGCTGGAGGAACTCAGTAGGCCAGGCAGTATCAATGGAAAAGAGTAGCCGACGTTTCGGGCTGAGGCCCTTCAGCAGGACCTTTCACCAGCCCCGATGAAGGGTCTGGTGTGAAACGTCGACTGTACTCTTTTCCATAGATGCTGCCTGGCCTATTGAGTTTCTCCAGTATTTTGAGTGTGTTACTTAGATTTCCAGAATCTGCAGATTTTCCCTTATTTGTTGATAATAAAGACCAACATACTGTTTACACGAGAGATTCAGCAGTTACTGGAAATCTTGAGCAACACACACAAAATACGAGGGGAACTCAGTGAGTGGGGGATCACCTGTGGGGGAGTAAACAGTCGAAAGTTCGGTGCAAGACTCTTCTCTTTTTTCATTTGGTGCACCGGCATATTGATGTTGAATGCAAACACACCGAGGTATCTTTCAACATGAACATGACCATATCTCCAATTTTATAAAGATAATGTGTGGTGTTTTCATTAAAAGTCGATTACATAATTGTTCCCAATTTATTGGTAATTTTTCTTATGTTCTTGATCGTTCACTCAATGTGTCCGATTCAAACCTCTTCACCCCCTTTTTCATATTCGCAATCTCGCTTAGTTTTGCAGCAGAGAATTCTGTGCTTTCTTGTAAGCACAATGCTACTAATTGCCATTATATTTTGCTAGTTGCAGTGCACCTTAGTTTAAAGAAACTCTTTTCTTTTGAATACTGGACTATTCTATTCTGAGATTAAGCAGCCAGTACCCAAACAAATTGGTTCCTGTCTGAACACTGATTGAATTGAATTGAATTAAATTGACTTTATTTCTTACATCCTTCACATACATGAAGAGTAAAAATCTATGCTACATCTCCATCTAGATGTGCAATGTTTAATCAGAGTAATTTATAATAATTTATAATAAATTGAACAGACAATGTAATATAGGGTACACTCAAATCAGCGCGAGTTCATCAGTCTGATGGCCTGGTGGAAGAAGTTGTCCCGGAGCTTGTTGGCCCTGGCTTTTATGCTGCGGCACCGTTTTCCGGATAGTAGCAGCTGGAATAGATTCTGACTGGGATGACTTGGGTCCCTAACGATCCTACAGGACCTTTTTACACACCTGCTTTTGTAAATGTCCTGAATCCTGGGAAGTTGTCAACTGTAGATGCTCTGGGCTGTCCACACCACTCTTGGCAGAATCCTGCGATTAAGGGAGGTACATTTCCCATACCAGGCAGTGATGCAGCCAGTCAGGATGCTCTCAATTGTTCCCCTGTAGAAAACTCTAAGGATTTGAGAGTCTTTTTTACCACCCAGCTGAGGTCCTCAATGATGTGGATGCCGAGGAATGTAAAAGCTGTTTACTGTCTCAATCCTAGTAGCCCATCTCCATTCCTCCTGTAATCCACAGCCGGCTCCTTTGTTTTTGCAACATTGAGGGAGAGGTTGCATCACTATCTACATAATAACTCGAGTTGTCCTATCCTTATAGGGGAAAAAAGAAAGATATGTGGACCAATATTTGAGGAAGAATTACTTTTGAAACCAGATACATTTTTGCGGCTGCATCTGAACTTGTAAGAGGTTGAGAAATAGAAGAAAACTCCAATGGCTATGAAAGGTCAACAACAAATAACAACTGTGCAGCAAATAGCATCTGGGCATCGAACATAGTGGCACATAAACAGAAAGATAACAGATTTAAGAGAACATGTGCCGTCAAAAAAAATGGCATGATAAGATTGTCAGAGATTAGATGGGAGACAGAAGATAGAAGAACGGCGCCAGAATAATAAGTTCCTGGAGAAGGGAATAACAACATTTTTTACTCAGAGAATGGTGAGTTCGTGGAATGGGCTGCCGGCAACGGTGGTGGAGGCGGATACGATAGGGTCTTTCAAGAGGCTTTTAGGTAGATACATGGAGCTTTGTAAAATAGAGGGCTATAGGTAAGCCTAGTAATATCTTAGGTAGGGACATGTTTGGCACAGCTTTGTGGGCCGAAGAGCCTGTACTGTGCTGTAGGTTTTCTATGTTTCTATGTTGCTAACATATGTAAACGGCTCTTTCAGGAATGCGATAGTTGACAGAAAGTGTAAAACAGAAATCAGACATATGCTGACCATACAGCCGGGCTGAAAGAGGCACGGAGTTTTAAGATATTTGTTTGTGTGTTTGTTTGGTGGCAGCATTACAGTACAATACATAAAATTAGCATCGTGCTGTGCAGAAGTCTTAGGCACCTTAGGTACATATATGCTCCTTAGTCTTCTGCACAGTACTGTCTGTACTAATTAAGGTTGGTACGTTGTGGGCATGCTATGTCAGCGTCGGAAGCCTGGCGACACTTACGGAATGCTCCCGGTACATCCTTGGTCTGTGTTAGTCGTTGACTCAAGTGATATATTTCACTGTATTTTTCGATGTACGGTGCATGTGGCAAATAAAGTCAATATTTTCTCTACTGTATTTCTTTCCCCACATTAATCCCATATTTTCCCTCCACTATCTCGTGAACTCGATCCACTTAGAATTCATTCCTCATCTACACAATTTCAGCGGCCAGTCAGTCTCTGACCTCTGAGGTTCGTGAGGATGATTCTGGGAATGAAGGGGTTAACATATGAAGAAAGTTTGAAAGCTTTGGACCTGGAACTTAGAAGAACGCCGAGGATCTCATTGAAACCTACCGAATGTTGGAAGGAGTAGATAAGGTGAATGTTGAGAGGATGTTTCCGACGGTGGGGGTGTCCAGAACTATAGGACACAGCCTCGCAATTGAGGAGAGACTCTTTAGAACAGAGGCAAAGAGGATTTTTTTTTTAATCGGAGAGTAGTGAAGCCAGAGAGAGGAATGTTCTGCCACAGACAGCTGTGGAGGCCAAGACCTTGGGTATATTTAAGGCGAAAATTGATAGTTTACTGATTGGTCGGCGCATCAACGGTTATGGGAATGAATGGGATCTGGGATTTGCCATGATGGAATGGCGAAGGAGACTCGATAGGCTGAATGGTCTAATTCTGCTCCTATGCCTCATGGTCTTAACACGGAATGCCCGGCAGTCCCTGCAGGGGGATGGCCCGTGTGGGACAGTCAAAGGCATGTGGCATATTCGCTCATTGATAGTACTCACTAATAAGCACGAATACCTCACTTGGATGGCAATAGGAGGGGTCCTTTCCTCTAGAATCCTTTCTGAAAGTCAGAGACACTGTCTGGCCTGACTGGGCTTGACAAGGTTCTCCGGCGTGGTAGTCCGGAACTCCACACTGTACCCAAGAGGATGAATGAGAAATGAACAGAGCTGTAGAGATCACACGGGAGGCCGGAATGAATATCCAGGCAAGTGCTTTACTGGATATCTTGCCATTCCAGCACAGTTCCAAAACAAAGGCAAGAATTTAATCCGACAGCAGAAAAATAAGAGTAAAATAGTAGCAGGTAAGCAATTCCAAAAACAAAAACACAACAGACTGAATCAGGAGTTCTAAAATCAAACGGGTCTACAATATAAAAATTGCAAGGCAAGGCAAAAAACAAACATTGGAAAGGAAAGCGCGCCGGATTACAAGACAAACACACTATCAGGCGTTGGCTGAAAGAGTGAGTAAGGAACAGCACAATTCACACAGCTTAAGTATTCAGAATAACAGGCACCGATGAAGTCAGTTGCCATGCAGGTAACAGAGCAAGGCAAGAATGTTCAGCAACAAGAAGCCCGCTGACAGTCACACTACCAACACAGCACGGACCGCGGGACGACTGAGATATGCATGAAACCCAGTTTTCGTATGCAGAGTCGGTTTGCAACGAAGGTCTACAGAAGAATGCAAGGGGTTCAAACGAGTTACCCGATCTACGGGCTGTTCCCGGGGACACACATCGGTTTACCGTTGAACCTCCTTCCGCATTAGACATCGAGGGACTAAACACTGGAAATTTCTTCCTTGGCCAGTAGCAACGATGTGAGTGGTAACAGTGACCCGAAGACAGAGACGCTGACACTACAAATGTATGGAACCAATTGCACAGTCAATATTTAGTCCGAACGACATACTGAATGTAAATAAAGTTATGCACAATGCGTAATGTAATTTTAACAAGGGCAGGAATCTGTATTAAGGTAGGCGGGGTCCGAAACCCACTGAGGAGTTTCCAGGGTTTCCAACAACCCTTCCGTACCCTCCCCTTCTGCGTGGAGTTCTGCGGATCAAATAAGAACTCCTGCTCTCCGCGCCCATTGCTGTGAAGGTTGTTTTACTAAGAGAGTTCGGGCCGGCAAATTGTGCGACTGCGATGGAACAGTCTCCAGACCTAAAAGAACTCTTGTCGAACCTCGTTCCCACCGCTTTGAGCGTCATCGGGAATGCAGCATTAACAGCCGTTCTGTATGGGCTAGAATATCTGGTGGATAAAAACAGCCCATGTCCCTGTGATCCGAAATGGAATGCTACCCATTCGAATCTTGCTTTTTGTGTACCCACAGTCGTCCTCCTTCTCATCAGTATGCTGCTGGTTCCCGGTTGTCGGCGATTGTGTAAGTGTGGAACGTGCAGTCGATGTCCCGAGTGTCAACAGTCACAATGTAACAATGCATGCTGTGGTTACTGGGACACCTTCATCCAAATTTGTTTTGTATTGAACAAACTGGTGCAAATATCGATCCCATCTATCATATGGGTTGATATTTTACTACTGGATGGGGACTATTACGCCTGTTATTTCGTCCCTTCAGTCAACCAGACGCACGGCCATCAGAAATACAAAGAGTTTTGCAGCCTCGAAACTTCGTCTTCTCTGCGCAAGCATTGCTTCAGGTCCCGGGTGAGTATCGTCAGATATTGCTTGAAGTGCGCGATTATAACAGTGCAAGTCTCCGGCTACTGGATCTATCCGCACCGTTGCTGCCCCGGCACATCTCAATTAAGATGCGAGAAAGCGCCCAGAACTGACATCAGAAAGATAAGAAGAATGGAGGATTAGCATTACCAAATTTTAGATTTTATTATTGGGCAGTTAATATAAGAAATCTTACATTTTGGTTATATTATATAAACCGTGAGGATTGCCTGATGTGGGTTTTCTTAGGAGCTAATTCTGTTAATAAATTCTCTATTATTTCTCTTCTTGGATCCTCATTTCCTTTGTCTTTGAGTAAGTTAACTGATAATCTGGTAGTTAAACACACTGTAAGGATTTGGATACAATTCGGAAAATATTTTGGCTTATTCAGATTTTCTCTTTGGAGTCCCATTTTTTAAATTATTTTTTTAAACCCTCTATGATTGATATGGCTTTTAAAGAACGGGATAGATTAAGTATTAAATGCTTTCAGGATTTCTTTCTAGAGAGAAGTCTTTTTTTCGTTTGAACAATTGTCAACTAAATATAGTTTACCCAAAACTTACTTTTTTCGATATCTACAGATAAGAGAAATTTTACGGTCTCAAATAAGTACATTTCCTAAAAGTCCTGATAAGAATCTCCTAGATGTAATTTTAAATGTGAAACCTTTTTATAATGAATCTATATATAATATTTATAATATGCTGTTGGGAATGAGAAGTGTTCCTTCAGATAAAACTAAAAATCTTTGGGAAAAAGATTTACAGACTTCAATTTCTGAGGAAACTTGGAATCAATTTTTTAAATTGGTCAACACTTCATCGTTATGTGCCCGTCACTCTCTCCTTCAATTTAAAGTGGTCCATAGGGCCCATATGACTAAGGATAAGTTGTCTCGTTTTTATTTAGCTATATCTCCGTATTGTGATAGATGTAATACTGGAGAAGCTTCACTCATTCATGAGTTTTGGATATGTCCGAGTCTGGGAAAATATTGGAAAGAAATATTTCAAACCTTTTCGATACATTACACGAGTACATCGAAGTAACAACACCTACAATGTCTCAAGGAAAGAAAAACATTATCTTAAAGACTGAAAAAAATTGATAATAAAAAAACAACTAAGCAGAAAAAGTTGGGAAAAAACCCATTAGGAGTACAATTCCGGAGCCATGCGTCATACAAAAAGCTTCTAAAAATAAACATCAAACCGCCAGCAAGAAAGAAAAATATACCAAAAAATTTAAAATTAGATCGTGGAGAAAGTCTATCAATTAAATCAAATGATAACAACGGACAAATGAGCCCCATCTTTTCTCAAAATCAAATAAAGTTTCAAAGGTTCGACTTCTAATTTTCTCGAAACTAAGACATAGCATCACCTGAGAGAACCATTGTGACAAAGTAGCAGCTGATATATCCTTCCACTTCAACAAAATGGCCATCCTAGCTATCAGTGTAATAAATTCATAACATGTTGGTCAGACACAGAAATACCATTGGATACTTTGAGGAATTATTCCAAACAGCACAGTTAATTTGTTAACGCAAACACAAGGAATTCTGCAGATGCTGGAAATTCAACCAACACAACTCAAAGCTGCTGGTGAACGCAGCAGGCCAGGCAGCATCTCTAGGAAGAGGTACAGTTGACGTTTCAGGCCGAGACCCTTCGTCAGGACTAACTGAAGGAAGAGTTAGTAAGAGATTTGAATATGGGAGGGGGAGAGGGAGATCCAAAATGATAGGAGAAGACAGGAGAGGGAGGGATGGAGCGAAGAGCTAGACAGTTGATTGGCAAAAGGGATGTGAGAGGATCATGGAACAGGAGGCCTGGGGAGAAAAAAAAGGGGGAGGGGGGAACCCCAGAGGATGGGCAAGGGGTATAGTCAGAGGGACAGAGGGAGAAAAAGGAGAGAGAGAGAAAGATTGTGTGTATATAAAGAAATAACTGATGGGGTACGAGGGGGAGGTGGGGCATTAGCGGAAATTTGAGGTCAATGTTCATGCCATCAGGTTGGAGGCTACCCAGACGGAATATAAGGTGTTGTTCTTCCAACCTGAGTGCGGCTTCATCTTTACAGTAGAGGAGGCTGTGGATAGACATACTAGAATGGGAATGGGACGTGGAATTAAAATGTGTGGCCACTGGGAGATCCTGCTTTCTCTGGTGGACAGAGTGTAGGTATTCAGCAAAACAATCTCCCAGTCTGCGTTGGGTCTCGCCAATATATAGAAGGCCACGTCAGGAGCACCGGACGCAGTATATCACCCCAGCCGACTGACAGGTGAAGTGTCGCCTCACCTGGAAGGACTGTCTGGGGCCCTGAATGGTGGTAAGGGAGGAAGTGTAAGGGCATGTGTAGCACTTATTCCGCTTACAAGGATAAGTGCCAGGAGGGAGATCGCTGGGGAGTGATGGGCGGGGGGGGGGAGGGGAGAGGGAAAGATGTGATTAGTGGTGGGATCCCGTTGGAAGTGGCGGAAGTTATGGGGAATGATGTGTTGGACCCAGAGGCTGGTGGGGTGGTAGGTGAGTACAAGGGGAACCCTACTCCTAGTGGGGTGGCGGGAGGATGGAGTGAGAGCAGATGTGCGTGAAATGGGGGAGATGCCTTTGAGAGCAGAGTTGATAGTGGAGGAAGGGAAGCCCCTTTCTTTAAAAAAGGAGGACATCTCCCTCGTCCTGGAATGAATAGCCTCATCCTGAGAGCAGATGCGGCGGAGACGGAGGAATTGCGAGAAGGGGATAGCATTTTTGCAAGAGACAGGGTGAGAAGAGGAATAGTCCAGATAGCTGTGAGAGTCAGTAGGCTTATAGTAGACATCAGTAGATAAGCTGTCTCCAGAGATAGAGACAGAAAGATTTAGAAAGGAGAGGGATGTGTTGGAAATAGACCAGGTGAACTTGAGGGCAGGGTGAACTTGAGGAACAAGTGGATGTCCAGTCCCTATATACTTCCATCCCCTATCAGGAAGGTCTCAAAGCTCTATGCTTCTTCTTGGATTCCAGACCTAACCAGTTCCCCTCTACCACCACTCTGCTCCATCTAGCGGAATTAGTCCTTGCTCTTAATAATTTCTCCTTTGGCTCCTCCCACTTCCTCCAAACTAAAGGTGTAGCTATGGGCACCCATATGGGTCCTAGCTATGCCTTCCTTTTTGTTGGCTTTGTGGAACAATCTGTGTTCCAAACCTATTCTGGTATCTGTCCCCCACTTTTCCTTCTCTACATCGACGACTGCATTGGCGCTGCTTCCTGCACGCATGCTGAATTCATTGACTTCATTAACTTTGCCTCCAACTTTCATCCTGCCCTCAGCTTTACCTGGTCCATTTCTGACACCTCCTCCCCTTTTGAGATCTTTCTGTATCTATCTCTGGAGACAGCTTATCTACTGATGTCTACTATAAGCCTACTGACTCTCACAGCCATCTGGACTATTCCTCTTCTCACCCTGTCTCTTGCAAAAATGCCATCCCCTTCTCGCAATTCCTCCATCTCCACCGCATCTGCTCTCAGGATGAGGCTTTTCATTCCAGGACGAGGGAGATGTCTTCCTTTTTTAAAGGAAAGGGGCTTCCCTTCCTCCACTATCAACTCTGCTCTCAAACGCATCTCCCCCATTTCACGCACATCTGCTCTCACTCCATCCTCCCGTCACTCCACTAGGAATAGGGTTGACCTTGTCCTCACCTACCACCCCACCAGCCTCCGGGTCCAACATATTATTCTCCTTAACTTCCGCCACTTCCAACGGGATCCCACCACTAAGCACATCTTTCCCTCCCCACATCTCTGCTTTCCGCAGGGAAGCTCCCTACGTGACTCCCTTGTCCATTCGTCTCCCTCCCCCCGTCCCTCCCCACTGATCTGCCTCCTGGCACTTATCCTTGTAAGCGGAACAAGTGCTACACATACCCTTATACTTCCTCCCTTACCACCATTCAGGGCCCCAGATAGGCCTTCCAGGTGAGGCGACACTTCACCTGTGAGTCGGCTGGGGTGATATACTGCGTCCGGTACTCCTGATATGGCCTTCTATATATTGGCGAGACCCGACGCAGACTGGGAGATAGTTTTGCTGAACACCTACACTCTGTCCGCCAGAGAAAGCAGGATCTCCCAGCAGCCACACATTTTAATTTCATGTCCCATTCCCATTCAAATATGTCTATCCACGGCCTCCTCTACTGTAAAGATGAAGCCTCACTCAGGTTGAAGGAACAACACCTAATATTCCGTCTGGGTAGACTCCAACCTGATGGCATGAAAATGGACTTCTCAAACTTCCGCTAATGCCCCACCTCCCCCTCGTACCCCATCCGTTTATTTATATACACACATTCTTTCTCTCTTTCTCCTTTTTCTCCCTCTGTCCCTCTGACTATACCCCTTGCCCATCCTCTGGGGATTCCCCCTCCCCCTTTTCTTTCCCCCTGAGCCTCCTGTCCCATGATCCTCTCATATTCCTTTTGCCAATCACCTGTCCAGCTCTTGGCTCCATCCCTCTCCCTCCTGTCTTCTCCTATCATTTTGGATCTTCCCCTCCCACTCCCACTTTCAAATCTCTTACTAGCTCTTCTTTCAGTTAGTCCTGATGAAGGGTCTCGGCCCGAAACGTCGACTGCACCTCTTCCTAGAGATGCTGCCTGGCCTGCTGTGTTCACCAGAGTTGTGTTGCAGTTAACTTGTTAGGTTGCAGATTAATTTAAGTGTTTTCGAAATTGTCGAAGAAACCGACTCCCAGAACTGTTCCAGTATAGAACAAGACCAAAACATATGTGCCAGTGTAGCTATCTCAGTTTTACATCTATCACAAACACAATCAACATTGGGAAATATTTTAGAGAGTCTCTCTTTCGTCAAATGGTAATGATGTACTATTTTAAATGACTAGCACAGATCGAAGAAGATTTAACCAGCTTCAGAATCCGCATCCAGTCCTCCGTCATAAAAGTCAAATTGAGTTCCTTTTCCCAATCCTGTTTAATCTTAAATAAAGGACACTTATCCCATTGCAATAATAAATTATAAATTCAAGCCTAATGCTTTGACTGCATTATTTGGTATTGTTGGAGGAACGGATATTATTTTGGAGCCATCTGACTTGTACATTTCGGCTTTTATGTCTCTTACGGCCAGAAGGACGCTTTTGCTTAAATGGAAAGATGCGGCCCCTGCTATTCACGTCCAATGGTTACGTGATGTGATGTCATGTTTAAATTTAGAGAAGATTCGATGTTCAATCTTTGAATCTAATCAAGACTTTCAAACATTGTGGGGACCTTTTCTGAATTATTTTCAAAACCTTTGATTTGCTGTTAAGGCACAGACAATGACTAACAAACTTCTTTTCTTTTTTTTTTCTACTAATCAGTTTTGGTCTGAGTAGTGGGTTAGAATTTTATATAATAAAATTATTATTTTTCAATTGTCAGTTCTCTTTCAATATTTTTCAATGTTACGAACTAATTGACTTGTACGAATATAGAGTAGGGAGTCTTTATACGTGATTTAGCTCAATGTATTGACATATATATTTTTCCTGTACTCTGCATTCATATATTTATAAGACTCCTAAAATTAATAAAAATATTGAAAGAGAACTGACATAGAAATGATGGCAGCAGGGGCGTATCTACGGAAAATAGTGCCTATGTCAAGTCGTGAAACTGCGCCCCTGTCCAAACATCTGACACCCATCTTTTAGATAACTTTACCATAATATCAGCTCAAAAATACAAGTCAAGCTCCTGAATCTTTTAATTAACAAATTATGGCACTACGTGAAAATTATAACTGCACCTTCCTTGCTTTCACTGATGCAAGTTGGTC
The DNA here is from genome assembly GCF_030028105.1 of Mobula birostris. Classification (NCBI taxonomy): domain Eukaryota; kingdom Metazoa; phylum Chordata; class Chondrichthyes; order Myliobatiformes; family Myliobatidae; genus Mobula; species Mobula birostris. The sequence continues at coordinate 192,987,657 of NC_092374.1, read as the reverse complement.
TATGATCTGATCAAAGTCAGTTTTTTTCAGCTTCTCCTCTTTCTACACTCAGCAGAGCAAGATCACAGAGTCTGCCTTGACCCATGGAGGCTCTCAAATACGAAAGTATTAGTTTTAACTTGCTGAAGGATCTCTCATAGCTGGCGATGGAAACCTCGATGGTTAGCATTATCTGAATATCAATACGCAAATTGGGGAAGACACTGTCATCTCCATACTGAACAATAAATTCAAGAAGCTCTTCAGGTCTTGATATTTTCATTTTGACCTGCCTAGATAGCAACATTCTGCAATCCAAAATTTCTTCATATAGCTGCTGTCCATCAACATCAGAGCTGTACAATTCGCCCAAATTTTCGCACTTCTTTATTTTGTCACTGTCGGCACCGTAACACAGTCCCTCGACCTCGAGAAGGAATCCAAACTTGGCATCAGTGTCGTGCAAATGAGCGAACCTTTCGTCCATTTCTCTGTGAAGATGGTCGAGTGTTTCCTTCATGACTCTTTCCATTTCCTCCTTAGCTGTTAACCCAGCGTCTCTCAAATTCTCATCAGCCATTCATTTCTTTCGTCTCTGACGTCTTTCAACTTCAATATTCCATTCTTGACAGAGACCGACTCCTCCTTTGAGTGACTCACTGACCAATACTTGTCTTTCATCATAAAAATGATCTTGGAGGGCTTTCAAATCCAGGGCAGCATCGTGGAAGTTCATGCTAGGATCCTGCAGCCTCTTTTGAATACGGTCAATGCGAATGAGTACTTTGTTCCAAATCCTAGCAAGATCAGAAAATCATAGCTCAACATGTGGTTGTACAGCTGCCTTGCGTCACTTCTTGTTTCATTGGTCTCGTTTTCATTGTCTATCATGTCCTGGAGAACCTGAAGCATCTCCTCAAGGTACTTGTTGACGGGCTTCACTGCCTCTGTCCTTGCACTCCACCTGGTTTCCGACTCCGACTTAACAACCACAGCCATGGCGTATTTGAGTTTTTCCCAGCGCTGTGTTGAACGACAGAAAAACATGTAGACAGCTTCGATGATTCCAATAAACGTGACCATCATTGTATCCTGCTTGGCAGCATGCACACCCACCTAGCTGAGTGAGTGATTGTTGCAATTCACAAACACTGCCAGGTTGTTATTCTCAATTATTCTTTGATGAACACCACTTCTGTGTCCAGTCACCACAGCAGCGTTGTCATAGCACTGTGACTGACAATCTTGTAGCTCCATTTCGTCCTTCTCTAGCTGTTTCAAGATGTCTTCAACCAAGCTCTCTGCATCCTTCTGGCTTATCTGGATAAAATCAAGGAAGGATTCTCTAACACAGACTGTTTTCCTCTCAAAATCATAGAAACCATAGAAACAATAGAAACTACAGCACAGAAACAGGCCTTTTGGCCCTTGTTGGCTGTGCCGAACCATTTTCTGCCTAGTCCCACTGACCTGCACATGGACCATATCCCTCCATACACCTCCTATCCATGTATCTGTCCAATTTATTCTTAAATGTTAAAGAAGAACCCGCATTTACCACCTCGTCTGGCAGCTCATTCCATACTCCCACCACTCTCTGTGTGATGAAGCCCCCTCTAATGTTCCCTTTAAACTTTTCCCCCCTCACCCTTAACCTATGTCCTCTGGTTTTCTTCTTCCCTTGCCTCAGTGGAAAAAGCCTGCTTGCATTCACTCTATCTATACCCATCATAATTGTATATACCTCTATCAAATCTCCCCTCATTCTTCTACGCTCCAGGGAATAAAGTCCTAACCTATTCAACCTTTCTCTGTAACTGCGTTTCTCAAGTCCCGGCAACATCCTTGTAAACCTTCTCTGCACACTTTCAACCTTATTTATATCCTTCCTGTAATTTGGTGACCAAAACTGAACACAATACTCCAAATTCGGCCTCACCAATTCCTTATACAACCTCATCATAACATTCCAGCTCTTATACTCAATACTTTGATTAATAAAGGCCAATGTACCAAAAGCTCTCTTTACGACCCTATCTACCTGTGACGCCACTTTTAGGGAATTTTGTATCTGTATTCCCAGATCCCTCTGTTCTACTGCACTCCTCAGTGCCTTACCATTAACCCTGTATGTTCTACATTGGTTTGTCCTTCCAACGTGCAATACCTCACACTTGTCAGTATTAATCTCCATCTACCATTTTTCAGCCCATTTTTCCAGCTGGTCCAAGTCCCTCTGCAGGCTCTGAAAACCTTCCTCACTGTCTACCACACCTCCAATCTTTGTATCATCAGCAAACTTGCTGATCCAATTTACCACATTATCATCCAGATCATTGATATAGATGAGAAATAACAATGGACCCAGCACTGATCCCTGTGGCACACCACTAGTCACAGGCCTCCAATCAGAGAAGCAATTCTCTACCACCACTCTCTGGCTTCTTCCATCGAGCCAATGTCTAATCCAATTTACCACCTCTCCATGTATACCTAGCGACTGAATTTTCCTAACTAACCTCCCATGCGGGTCCTTGTCAAAGGCAACTTCCACATACCTTGTCAACTTCCACATACCTCACTACTTCTGACATCTGCTCACGGTGTGCCTGATAAGGAGTCGAGTCGAACATGAGACCATAGTACACAGGTTTTACGAATGCTTCTCAGTAAACTCTGGCGAGCAGTGGATGCCATCATGTGGATGAATTCGTTCTGGACACCTGGTGAAAGATAAGACATGGATCCAGGATGACTTTCAATGAGTGAGGTGTTCTTTTATGACAGGGTCAATGGTGGCCAGTAGTTTCAGTAAGCCAAGGAAATTTCCTACATTGGAGTTATCGTCTAGCTGAAGTGACTCCCTGTGTCCTCACAAAGCCAGGTTCTGAGTCGCAAGGAACTTTATGCAGTGAAGGATTCTCATCAAGATGTCAAGCCACTTCTGCTTGTCCTTCTCAATCTGTGACTGAAATACCGTGTCAATAACTCCTGTTTCCAGCTCAATTTCTTTCCATTTCTTTCCACTGCGTGAAGCATTCCCGATGATTCTTGGTATTTTCATGAACATTAATCCTTTCAGGTGCTTTCCACTGGTTGGATCCACTTTTCTGCTCCAATGAGGATTGATGGTCTGACCGGGAATAGAGAGGACAACAGATACAAAATGCAGACATTTTAGAAGGGGAATAGACCAGCCATGAACGAGTCACTTCCTCACCACGACCAATTCCCAATTTCCTCTTGAACCAAGTTTTGTTCATTGAGCGGTTATTTGTTGGCAGGAAAGGTCCCTCCCTGTTCTGGAAATACTTCGAACCCAGTTTTATTATTTCTGTTCTCAACTCGTCAGGCAGAATTGCTTTTCCAGTATCCTTGTCGAACTTCAGAAGTCCAACGTCATGCTGTTCAATCACTTCTGGTATGATAGTTCGAGGCTCTTTGACACCGTCCAGTTCACTAGGTTTAGTGCCGTCAGGTTCAATCTCGTCAGGTAAAATCTCGTCAATATACTCAACACCACCACCACCACCATCGTCTTCCCCTCCCGTCATGTCCATGTTCTCTGTGGCAGCCTCACTCTTAATCTCGTCATACTCAGATTTATCTGACTTGACTCCCTCCTCGACTTGTGACGCATTTGTACTTGATCCACCTTCGGATTCTAACAAACTTGTAGCAGATGCAGGCGACTCCATGGAATGTATCGAACTATTTGTTTCGGGCTTTTGAAAGAAGGGTATCAGGAACTTGCTCGACTTCTTGGTTTCCCCTGACTCGAACTTCCGTCTCTTCCGTCCTTCAGCTCCACTTTACTTCTTCGTGAAGAAATGTTTCATGGTCTTCTCTGAAATAAGGCCATTCTAGTGCTTCACACCCATGATAATCAAAGACAGATCATACATATGAAGAAAATTCTTTTTCCACTATCCGAGCATGGCTTGTCTGACTTTAAGAGAAACTGCTCAGTGGCTCTACCCCGCCCCACCCACCCCCCCACCTTCAAGTGGCACCCAGGGCACGTGCCATTCCTTCGATACACCACTGGATGGCACAGGTTTAAAGTGAGAAGGAGAAATTTACAGGGTGACTTGGACGGTAGATTTTCCACAAAATGGTTGCGAATATCTGGAAAGAGATTTTAGATGAGGCGTTGGAGATGGAAATAGTTAAATATAGGTGCTTACAGACGAAAAGAGTAAGCAGAATAAATGTAGGAAATGGGGTTAGCGTCTACAGGCATCACAGTCGGCAAACGTCAAAGTTCAAAAGTTTGAAGTAAATTTATTATGCAAATGCATATATGTCATGATTTACATAGAAACACGGAATATAGAAAACCTACAGCAGAATACAAGCCATTCGGCCCACAAAGCTGTGCCTAACTTGTACTTACTTTAGAAATTACCTAGGGTTGCCCCATAGCCCTCTATTTTTTTGAGCTCTATGTACCTATCCAGGAGTCTCTTAAAAGACCCTATTTTATCCGCCTCCTCCACCGTTCCCGGCAGTTCATTCCATTCACTCACTACTCTCTGCGTAAAAAAAACTTAACCCCGACATCTCCTCTGTACCTACTTCCAAGCACCTTTAAACTGTGCCCTGTCCTGTTAGCCATTTCAAGTCTGGGGAAAAAGCCTTTGACTATCCACACAATCATCATCTTATACACCTCTATCTGGTCATCTCTCATTCTCCGTTGCTCCAAAAAAAAGGCTGAGTTCACTCAACCTATTATCATAAGGCATGCTCCCCAATCCAGGCAACAATCTTGTAAATCTCCTCTGTACCTTTTCTATGGTTTCCACATCTTTCCTGTAGTGTGACGACCAGAAATGAGCAGAGTACTCCAAGCGGGGTCTGACAAGGGTCCTATGTAGCTGCAACATTACCTCTCGGCTCCTAAACTCCATTCCATGGTTAAGAAGGCCAATGCACCGTCTGCTTTCTTAATCACGGAGTCAACCTGCGTAGCATCTTTGAGTGTCCTATGGATCCACAGCCAAGATCCCTCTGATCCTCAACACAGCCAAGAGTCTAACCATCAATACTCTATTCTGTCATCATATTTGACCTACCAAAATGAATCACCTCACACTTATCTGGGTTGAACTATCCGCCATTGAACTGGGTTGAACTTCTCAGCCCAGTTTTGCATTCTATCGATGTCCCGCTGTAACCTCTGACAGCTCTCCACACTATCCACAATACGCTCAACCTCTCATACCATGACATTCATTTTCTTGTGGGCATTCAACGTAAATGCAAAGGGAGAAGCTCTTTAGTTTGAGAGTAGTGACCCTTCGCAGTTATCCACCAGTTGGTACGTGGCTCACTCTGAGTGCGTACAAAGCAGTGATTGATAGCTTTCTTTAGATTAGAACGGAAGAATATGATACGGATTTAGTACAGGGAATGAGTATTGTAGCAATAGATGACATTGAAAAAATACCTGATCAATTCCAGCGGCTGAGCAAGCTCAATATTTACTCTCGTTCTATTTATAAGCTTCTTGTTCTTTTTTCATATCCTGGCAGATATCTGGCAGCATTTTGCTGGTGTCATCCGCGGTCTTCCTGGTATTCCTAAAATTCATTCCGTGGTGGAGTTATTGTAAGTGTACTGAAGAGGGGTATTACGAGGTCAAGTATAAACGAGCGTTGCAAACGAAGAAATGGAACAAGATGAAGGAAAAGTTGAGGAATATGTTGGCAGAGAAGGCAAATGTGGAGGCTGAAAAGCTAATTTTAAAACTCAACCTCGGCAATACTGATCAGGGTGAACAGAACCCCAACCTATCAAGAGATAGTAATGCTGATGAAGCTGGGACCAGTGAAAGTTCAGCAAAACCAACTGTGGGAGCCATGTATTCTGTGCTGTGCGTTAATTATCTTTATTATAATGAGTAGTCACATGGGGGGGTGGTAAAGGCAAATGGAGTAAGTATCTTACTATTGCTTATTTCTTTGTATGTTGTAGCTTGGAAACACAGAGGTTATATTTTTGCTGACTGCTTAATATCACTTAATACTGCTTCAATATTGTATGCTTTCTAATTGCTAATAAAGAATCGAATAAAGGATCCGACTCTTTGGAACACACATTTAGTTGGAGACGAGGGTGAGTCAAGCAGGTAGAACAACTACCTCTGGGCTCGCAGGCTGGTGGCAATTGTTTAGTTTGATTTCGGATTTTTGTTTTGCCGCTACACCAACTGTTGATAATATTACAATGAGGCGTCATTTTAATCGCCATTTCAGAGACTTCAATGATCGACCACAACTCAACAGGCACTGTAGCTTCCTGAACACCAGCTACAGTGCCCTGCAAAAGTATTCAGCCCCAACTCTTTGGCCACATGAATGAGTGTTACAACCAGGGATTTTGATCAATTTAACTGAGAATTTTGTATTTATGCATAACATGCTCCTGTTTCACAGCAGAGCTCCCACCCCACCGCACAAAAACCAGGGAAAACTAAAATATCGAAAACTGAAATGTCAGCCGTACAAAAGTTATGGGCAACTGGAACAGAAGTGTTCAAGCCTGAGACCTATCAGACAGGATCATATGGAAAGGCCCGACAGACTCGAGGGGCCTGGTGGTTACTCTTGCTCCCAGTTTGATTTGTTCTTGAGTCCGGAAAAGTTGAGTCATGGCCATAGATCAGAGATTCACTGAGGCTACAATTCACACAGATGTACAGTATAATGACCTGGTGCCCAAAACTATTCAAATCCTGTAGAGCAACATAAGGGAGACGTAACACAGACCTAAGCAAAACCCACGCAAATAATTTTAAGGCACAAAGAAAGTTAATTTCCATCCCTGGTCTGATCATGATCATCCTTGTGACCCACATCGACTTCCTTAATTATTGATCATGGCTGCTCCTTCAATGGCATACATACTCTTTAGGCAACACACATAAAATGCCGGGCCGAAACGTCGACTGTACCTCTTCCTATAGATGCTGCCTGGCCTGCTGCGTTCCACCAGCATTTTGTTTGTGTTGCCTGAATTTCTAGCATCTGCAGATTTCCTCGTGTTTGCGTTTATACACAGACACTTTAGAACAGAATTTCTCAATTTTTTACGCCATTAATTGAGGGATCCGTGTACTCCAGGTTGTGAACCCTGCTATAGAAGGAACTGGCTATTTAAGGTTAACTATCCTGCAATATCCCACTCAGGGTATAGAGAACAAATGGAGTGAGATCTCAGGTAACTGATATTTGGGCCAAATCAAAACAGGCAAAATGAAGTCAACGGACAAGCCTTGAAAAAATGGAGGAATATCTCGCTCAATGGAAGATGATTTAGATTATGAAGACAGGCAGTCCTCTTTGATTGTCATTCAGTAATGCATGCATTAAGAAATGATACAATGTTTTTCCAGAATGATATCACAGAGACACATGACAAACCAAGACCGAAAAACTGACAAAAACCACATAATTATAACATATAGTTACAACAGTGCAAAGCAACACCGTAATTTGATAAGAACAGACCATGGGCACGGTAAAATCACAAAGTCTGTTGAAAGTCCCATCATCTCATGCAGATGGTAAATCTCCAGCGCCGCAAACTTGCCGATGCAGCATTCCAGAAGCATAGAACATAGAATAGTACAGCACAGTACAGACCCTTCGGCCCACAATGTTGTGCCGACCCTCAAACCCTGCCTCCCATATAAGCACTCACCTTAAATTCCTCCACATACCTGCCTAGATGTCTCTTAAACTTTACCAGTGTATCTGCCTCCACCACTGACTCAGGCAGTGCATACTACGCACCAACCACTCTCTGAGTAAAAAACCTTTCTCTAATATCCCCCTTGAACTTCCCATCCCTTACCTTAAAGCCACGTCCTCTTGTATTGAGCAGTGGTGCCCTGGGGAAGAGACGCTGGCTATCCACTCTATCTATTCCTCTTGTTATCTTGTACACCTCTATCATGTCTCGTCTCATCCTCCTTCTCTCCAAAGAGTAAAGCCCTAGCTCCCTTAATCTCTGATCATAATGCATACTCTCTAAACCAGGCGGTATCCTGGTAAATCTCCTCTGTACCCTTTCCAATCCTTCCACATCCTTCCTATAGTGAGGCGACCAGAACCGAACACAGTACTCCAAGTGTGGCCTCACCAGAGTTTTATAGAGCTGCATCATTACATCGTGACTCTTAAAATCTATCCCTCGACTTATGAAAGCTAGCACACCATAAGCTTTCTTAACTACCCTATCCACCTGTGAGGCAACTTTCAGGGATCTGTGGACATGTACCCCGAGATCCCTGTGCTCCTCCACACTACCAAGTATCCTGCCATTTACTTTGTACTCTGCCTTAGAATTTGTCATTATAAAGTGTACCACCTCACACTTCTCCGGGTTGAAATCCATCTGCCACTTCTCAGCCCACTCCTGCATTCTATCAATGTCTCTCTGCAATCTTTGACAATCCTCTGCACTATCTACAACACCACTAACCTTTGTTTCGTCTGCAAACTTGCCAACCCACCCTTCTACCCCTACATCCAGGACGTTAATAAAAATCACGAAAGGTAGAGGTCCTAGAACCGATCCTTGTTTGGACACCACTAGTCACAACCCTCCAATCCGAATGTGCTCACTCCACCGCGACCATCTGCCTTCAGCAGGCAAGCCAATTCTGAATCCACCTGGCCAAACTTCCCTGGATCCCATGGCTTCTGACTTCCTGAGTAAGCCTACCGTGTGGAACCTTGTCAAATGCCTTACTTAAATCCATGTAGATCACATCCACTGCACTACCCTCATCTATATGCCTGGTCACCTCCTCAAAGAACTCTATCAGGTTGTTGGACACGATCTGCCTTTCAAAAAGCCATGCTGTCTATCCCTGATCAGACCATGATTCTCTAAATACCCATAGATCCGATCTCTAAGAATCTTTTCCAACAGCTTTCCCACCACAGACATAAGGCTCACTGGTCTATAATCACCTGGACTATCCCAACTACCTTTTCTGAACAACGGAACAACATTCCCCTCCCTCCAATCCTCCGGTACCATTCCCGTGGACAACGAGGAGATAAAGATCTTAGCTAGAGGCTCAGCAATCTCTTCCCTCACCTCGTGGTGCAGCCGGAGGAATATTCCATCAGGACCTTGGAACTTATCAATCCTAATGTATTTTAACAACTCCAACACCACCTCTCCCTTAATATCAACATGCTCCAGAACATCAACCTCACTCATATTGTCCTCACTGTCATCAAGTTTCCTCTCATTGGTGAATACCAAAGAGAAGTATTCATTGAGGACCTCGCTCACTTCATCAGCCTCCATATACATCTTCCCAACTTTATCATTAATTGGACCCAACTTCACTGCTGTCATCCTTTTGTTCTTCACATAATTGAAAAATGCCTTGGGGTTTTCTTTTACCCTACTCACCAAGGCCCTCTCATGCCCCCTTCTTGCTCTCCACGGCCCCTTCTTAAGCTCCTTTCTGCTACCCTACATTCCTCAATAGACCCATCTGATACTTGCTTCCTAAACCTCATGTATGCTGCCTTCTTCCACCTGACTAGATTTTCCACCTCACTTATCACCCATGGTTCCTTCACCCAACCATTCTTTATCTTCCTCAGCGGGATGAATTTATCCCTAACATCCTGCAAGAGATCCCTGAACATCGACCACATGTCCATAGTACATTTCCCTGCAAAAACCTCATCCCAATTCACACCCGCAAGTTCTAGACTTATAGCCTCATAATTTGCCCTTCCCCATTTAAACATTTTCCTGTCCTCTCTGATTTTATCCTTTTCCATGATAATGCTAAAGGCCAGGGAGTGGTGGTCACTGTCCCCCAGATACTCACCCACTGAGAGATCTGTGAACTGACCAAGTTCATTACCTAATGCTAGATCCAGTATGGCGTTCCCCCTCGTCGGCCTGTCAACATACTGTGACAGGAATCTGTCCTGGACACACTTAACAAATTCTGCCCCGTCTGAGTTTTTGGAACTAATCAGGTGCCAACTCATATTAGGGAAGTTAAAGTCACCCACGATAACAACCCAGTTATTTTTGCACCTTTCCAACATCTGCCTCCCAATCTGGACCTCGGTGTCTTTGCTGCTACCAGCGGGCATTTAGAATACTCCCAGTTGAGTAACTGCTCCCTTCCTGTTCCTGACTTCCACCCATACTGACTCAAAAGACGATCCTGCTACATTACACACACTTTCTGTAGCTGTAATAGTATCCGTGACCAGTAATAACACCCCTCCTCCCCTTTCCCCCCTCTATCTCTTTGAAAGCACTTAAATCCAGGAATATTGAGAATCCATTCCTGCCCTGGTGCCAGCCAAGTCTCTGTAATGGCCACTACATCATAATTCCATGTATGTATCCAGGCTCTCAGTTCATCACCTTTGTTCCTGATCCTGTCATAAAAGCGGGGCTGGGAGCAGATCCAAATGTAAGAAACAGACACTGAAGTACTAGGGGTAGGACTAGGTGCATAAAGCAAGCAAGGAAGTGAGGAAGAGACGACACTGGACGAGACACAGGCCCTGGACGAGACTAGGATACAGGGCCTGGGCTAGGACTAGACTAGGAAAGCGGGACCTGGATGAGGAACAAGGAACTTGGAACCTGGACAAGGACTCCGAGCAAGATACTGGACAGGGACCCAGAACCTGGGTCTTGACCCGGGCTCGGACTCCAGATCTAGGCTAGAACAAGACGTGGCAAGGCAACAGGACTGGACGTGGCAGCATGATGTGGGATCAGAACTGGATGAGAACACGAAGATCAGACTTGGTCTTGGGAGACAGTAACGCAGAACACGGAGCCTTGGTCTTCGGAGACAGGAACGCAGAAAACAGAGCTTTGGTTTTGAGAGACAGGAATGCAGAACACAGAGCCTTGGTCTTGAGAGACAGGAACATGCAACACAGAGCCGGGACCCCTCCTCAGGGACAAGACTTGGGGCCAGGACTTTGGACAGAGTCAGGACCCCTCCTAGGGAGGAGGACATAGGGCCGGGACTCGTACATAGAACACAGAGAGACAGTTCCCAACACAAGGTAGCGGCAAACGGCCGGACCTAACTAGCGAAGGCGTGGACACAGAGACAGTTCCAAACACAAGGTAGTGGCAAACGGCCGGACCTACATAGCGAAGGCATGGACACAGAGACAGTTTCAAACAATGATGGACAGTTCCTTACCTACGTTTGTAGACACAGCAAGGCTCCGGTGTTGCTCCAGCGATAGAACTTGACAGTGATACAGGCGAGGATGCAGGCAAGGTTGCAGGCAAGTCCTCAGGCCAAGGCTTCAGCCAGAGTTTGCAGGCAAGTCTTCAGACCAAGGCTTCAGGCAGAGTTTGCAGGCAAGGCTTCATGGGGAGGTTTCAGGCAAGGCTTCAGGCAGAGTTTGCAGGCAAGGCTTCACGGGGAGGTTTCAGGCAAGGCTTCAGGCAGAGGTTTCAGGCAAAGGTTGCAGGCAAGGCTTCAGGAGGAATGTGAAGGGAAGGGAACAGTCCAGCAACTGAAGCTGACCCCAGGAGCTATTTATGTAGTCAGCCCAAAACGAGAATCATGTGCTTCAATTTACACCCAACAGAACAAGGGAATACCGTAAACCTGGAATAAAGATCGATGGACCGGTCCATGAACTGGAATGTGGACTTCACGGACCGGACCATGACAGATGCTTCTTGCATTGAAGTGTACACACTTTAGCCCTTCTACCTTACTACCTTTACACCCTTTATTCAGCTTCTCTTTCCTCAAAGCCTCTCTATATGTTAGATCTGGCTTTCCTCCATGCACATCTTCTACTGCTCTATCGCTCTGGGTCTCATACCCCTTACAAATTAATTCAAACCCTCCTGAACCATGCTAGCAAACCTACCTGCCAGGATATTGCTCCCCTTCGAGTTCAGGTGCAACTCAACCAAATTGTACAGGTCCCACCTTCCCCAGAAGTGATCCCAATGATCCAAAAATCTAAAATCTTGCCCCCTGCACCAACTCCTCAGCCACACATTCAACTGCCATCTCTTCCAATTCTTACCATCACTATCACATAGCACTGGCAGCAATCCTGAGAACGCCACCCTTGAGGTCCCGTTCTTCAGCCTTCTGCCTAGTTCCCGAAACTCGCACTTCAGGACCTCATCTCTCTTCCTGCCTGTGTCGCTGGCACCAACGTATTTCACGACTTCTGGTTGCTTTCCCTCTAGTACCAGGATGTCGTGCACCCGGACAGAGACATCCCGGACCCTGGCACCCGGGAGGTAGCAAACCATGCGGGTGATCTTCTCACGTCCACAAAATCTCCTGTCTGCTCCCCTGACTATAGAGTCTCCAATGACGACAGCTCTCCTCTTCTCCGTCCCACCCTTCTGCACCACAGGGTCAGACTCAGTGCCGGAGGTCCTGCTACCGTGGCTCACCCCAGTCATTGTCCCTGCCAGCAGTATCCAGCACGGTAAACTTATTATTCAGGGGAATGGCTACAGGGGTGCTCTGCACTACCTGTCTACTCACCTTCACTTTCCCCACTCTGACTGTCACCTAACGACCAGCTTCCGACAGCCTAGGTGTGACTACCTCCCTGTAGCTCTCATCTATGACAGCCTCATTCTCCCTTGTGAATCAAAGGTCATCCAACTGCTGCTCCAGATTCCTTACAAGGTCTTCCAGATCGCCCAGCTGTATGCACTTCTGGCAGATGTGACTCTGCGGGAGAGGGGAGTTCCCCCAAGACTCTTCACCCTCTCAGGAAACATTGTAAAGCCGAACTGGGAACAAGCTCCTCCTCTGCCTATTCTCGTCGAAGCCTCTCGAGTCAAAGCCTCAAAGCTCCACTCCTTCACTGGCCCACTCACTCGCTGGCCTCTCCGCTTGTCCAACCTATGTTAGCCAAACTTGACCAATTTAAGAGCACCGTCTTCAAGTGATAGTCTACCAACCCAGGCAGAGGTCAGACACACTGATAGACTCCACAGGGTCGCTCTTTCATGCACCAATAATCACAGATCGATGCCTCACAATCAATCCTCAGTTCCACACTAGTGGGCACCTGAACAGGATAGTGGTAACTTCACTGCATCTGAGTGTCCTGTGAAACAGGCAACTACGCTGGATTAAATACTGCTGAGCTGAACAGCAGCTGTCCATCAACTGGCTTCTCCCTTCTCTCTCTGTAGGAACTCAGGAGCTGGCAGTTTCCTTGCAGAAATTCCAAATAAACTGTGAGCAGTCCTCGCCTCTCTCTCTCTCTCTCTCAATAACAAGCTGTCTGTGCTGTACAGCTCTCTCTCTCTCCTTAAAAGCTCAGTTCATAAGGATTAATTCAGGATCCCTTCACTTCTCCTGCAGAGAGTTGCAATGAAAGATCTAAATAAAAGACCTGCAGATGCAGGAAGTACGAAATTAAATCAGAAAATATTGGAAACACTCAACAAGTCGGGCAGCAACTGGGGAGAAGCAGACTTTGTCAGAATTTGGTGAGAGGGGTGGCTATGGAAAGAAGTGTGTTTTGCCTTGCGATAACTGCAGGGATAGTGGCGGAGGAATGGAGAGGACAAAGGAAATAACTCCAAAACGTTGAGGCTTGATTTGTCAGAGGAATAAGCAATGAATAAGGCCATCAGGTTAGTGGGCTATTGAAGGACAGTTGGTGAGGGCAAATGTTATCCTTCATTCATCAAAGTTGCATAATGAGGGTAGTAGGTCGGGATGATCTCATTTACAACTTATCTCCATGGCAACCCTGGCCTCCCTCAATCTCAATACTCCCTTTGTCCCTGCCTTTCCTCCCACTCTCTCCCTATAGATCGACGCTAACTTAGTTTTATTTCCTATTTTCCATTTCCAACCTGACCTGAAACATTAAGTCTGTTTCTCTTTGCATAGGTGCTGCCTTACCTATCCTGTGTTTCTAGCATTTTCTGTTTTGTTAGGAAAATTCAAGATTCCTATCTCTGAGAGAAGAAATTCCTTCTTGCCTGTGCCTTAATTCATCTCTGTGAAATATTCCCCTGGTTTTAGATTCTCTCGGTATCTTGCCCTTCTGAGCCTCCGTTAGGGCATAAGTGATTCTCTAAGGTCACGTTATTTTTTTTCTGGACTTCTATATGTTCAGGTCTTACGTGCTGAATGAAAACCACCTCTTCATCCCAGGAATCAGCCTGGGATAACCTTCTCCCAAGTGCCTTCTGTGTAGACTTTTCAACCCTAATTTACCAGATGAAAGTTGCACATGAATGTAGCCTCTCTCATAGTTGCAACTCAGTTTTTCCCTCCTTTTAAGCTCCATCCCCGGTCCAGTTCTGTAGGTCAATGTAATCTGGTTGTAGATCTTGAGCCTAATGTGGAAGCTCAGATCTGTTCATGTTCTTGCATTCTCTCTGGGATTGTAACTGGAATCACAGCATAGAAAACTGCACCAGGTCTAGAAAGACCCATGTCCCCGGCTTCTGTCAGCACCACTTGCTAAGCACGTTTCAATAAAATTTGGCACAGGCAAAATACCATTTTAACTTGTTAGACCGGAGTGGTTTGAATCAAGTGTTGGTTCAGCTGTAAATTCTCTGTTTTGGAAAGAGTATGATCACCATTTGATATCTTATGGCCTCAAAGGGGTCCAGGCCTGGTTCCTCTCCTAAAGCTGGTGGTGGGAGAATGACTGTGAGGGAGGTGAGATAGCTTCCTCCACCACCGTCAGATTAACGCTGCCCTCTATTGGCAACTCACTGTCACGCCTCCTTTCTGAAGGAGCAGCCTTTAAATCTGCGCCCAATTTGTCCTCCTCTTCGCCACACCATTCTTTTCAATCCTGCAGCCCTGTGTGTGGAAAAATCTAGAACTTACTGAAGACATTCTTTTTATGTGCCTCGTTTCTGACAGATTCTAGGTAAAATGGTTTAACTTCCCATATAAGCTCTCCTGACTTGAAACAACCTTGCTACTCCTCTCATCTTATTGTGTGTAGGCTTCAGGTTCCTTTGTTGCCTGATCCTTTCTCATGGAATGCTTGAAGGAGTTTTATAATGAAATCTAACTTATCTAAATTCTCTCCCAAGTGCTCTCAGAGTTCAGTGATGTGGTACCCTGCACTCTTATTTTCCCCAGAAGTAAACTTTAGTCATTATATATATATAATATACAGAGTAAATATAATCAATCAGGGTGTCATTCTGTGTCTTCATTCTGCTATACATCAGGCATATTATGCAATTTGTTTCCAAATATACGTATTTTATCCAGCATTATATACACTGGAAATGCAATTGGTGCATCAAATCAATACATCTCTCAGAATATTATAACACACTACTGGCCCTTCAGCCCACGATGTTGTGCCAATCTTTTAATCTACTCCAAGATCAATTGATCCCTTCCCTCCCATGTAGTCCTCCATTTTTCTGTCATCTATGTACGTACCTATCTGAGTGATTCTAAAATGCTCCTGATGCATCTGGGTCTACCACCTGGCAGGGCAGGGCATTCCACCCGCCCACCACTCTCACTGTAATGAAAATTCCCCCGATCAATGTTCCCTCTAATTTATAATGACCATTGCACAAAATTCCCATGCTGAGCAATTTTTTTCCGAATGACAACAGCACGTGCACACTGAATAATTTCTTCAAGAAAAACAATATAAATAAGCCGGTTCGAAAATCTGCAAAAAAATCATTGCACACTCCACATTGTCAGACTGCCCGCATCAGAAACCGGAAAAGGAAGTGTGATTGTGTACGATTATAAAAATACTTAATATGCCAACGAGGCAGAGAGTGACAAACTTTTGAGTGCTGTTTGAATTCTTTTCTGCGCTAAAAGCAAAAGATGTGTACACGTGCACACCTTAGAGGGAACGTTGCCCCTTATACTTTCCACCGATCACCTTAAAATTGTCCTCCCTCTCTCGTATTAGCCATTTCCGCCCTAGGAACGCCACTCCTGTTTCCTCCTCAACTCAGTACACCCATGAAGTATTCGAGGGGCTGTAACACAGGACCCAGCCCAGTGGTAGCAGGATCACAGACTGTGCTCTTTCCCCGCAGAGCATTAGTGTGTTTCGTAGCACATTCTCCTGCACCTCAGGATGTGCCAGTAAGCAGCATTCCCTTTCGGACATCTCCAGACATTGGAAGATGAGCATGATTCAGACCAAGCAAAGTGTGTCTTTCACCAAGTTGGATGACCTTCCAGTAGAAGCTGACGTTTATCACAATATGCATCTTGAGTTTCTCATCTTATTGCAGAAATTAAATTTTATTTTTGAAAATGTGATCAGGAATTAAGGTACGGCCATTACATCACTAACACAAAGATTTTACAGATGTCTAAATCCAGAGTAATACTTATAAAATGCTTGAAGAAGTCAGCATGTCAGGCAGCATCGAAGGAGGGGAACAAACGATTGACACTTCATCAGGACTGTACAGGGAGGGGGAAGAAGCTGGAATAAGAAGGTGGTAGAGGGGAAGGAGTACACAGTAGAAGGTGATAAGTGAAGCCGGGTGAGGGGGAAGGAAGGTGGGAGGGGGCAGGTGACGAATGAGAAGCAGGGTGCAAACAGTACATAGCTGAAGAAGGAGGAAGCTGACAGGAGAGGAGCATGGACCTTGGGAGCAAGTGAAGGAGGAAGGGCACCAGAGTGAGATGATAGACTGATAAAGAGACAAGAGGGGAGTCCTGATGAATGGCAGAAGAGAAAGAGGAGATGGAAAATACCAGAGGTAGCGAAATTCATGTTCATCCTATCAGGTTGGAAGCTACCTGGATGGAATTTGAGGTGTTGCTCCTCCAACCTGAGAGTTGCCTCATCGTGGCGGTAAAGGAGGCCATGGTCAAAATGGAGATTGGAAACAAAATGGTTGACCACTGGGATATCCTTGCCTGTTGTGGTAGATGGGGCATAAGTACACAACAAAGCGGTCCCCCGATCTATGTCGGGTCATCGATGTAGAGGAGATTGCTCCGGATAGAGTCAGTACATTCGTTGTGTTGTCAGATCAATACATTTCTCTGCACGGCACACCAGTGCCACTCTTTCGGCCTCTTTATCAGTAAACAGCTATAGTGTTTGAGAAGCACGGGACAGCACACCGCAGTGTCGAATGGCAGCAGGACCCTGGAATGCTCTCCCGCCCCACAGGGACTTAAGTGTTGACTATACCAAGCCCCAGTTTGTCTCCAAGAAAGGATTCCTGCACCGATGGGTCCCAAATATCTCGTTGCAGTTTGAGGGGTGGCGTTAGTATCGGGGAAGGGGTTAACTCCACCAATTAATACGTCAACCCGTGCGGCTCCAGAAGGTGGGAGGAAACTGGAGCACCCAGGGGAAAATCCGCGCAGTTACAGGAACAACCTATAAACTCCAAACTCAGTGCCAGAGGTCGGGATCGAGCCCGTGTCACTGGAACTGTGAGGCAACAGCCATGTCAATGTACTGCCCACATCCCCGAAATCCAAGGTGTGGAAAATTTCTTCTTCTCCAGCTCTTTACCCCTCCCACACACATGGCTTCACCTATCACCTTCTACCTAGTCCTCTTTTACCTCTGCCCCCTCCCCCCGCCATCTTTCTATTCTGGCATCTTCCCCCTTCCTTTCCAGTTCTGAAGAAAGGTCTCAGCCCCAAACATCAACTGTTTATTCATTTCTAAAGATGCTGCCTGACCTGCTGATTTCCTCCAGCATTTTATGCGTGTTGTACATCTCCATTTTCTGAACACCTTACAGTAAAACCCATTGACTAATTCGCATTTCTAATTGTTCCTGCTCCACTCACTTCTGTCTATGGGGAGGCATGTTGGGCGCAGGTATTAAAAGCAGCTTCCTCACAGTGCCAGAGATAAGGGATCAATCCTGACCCCTGCCGGTATGGAATTGGCACGTGCACCATGTCACCATGTGATTCGGGCTCCCCCTGGGTCCTCGGGTTTCCTGCCACATCCCAATGACGTGCGGGCCCATAAGTTAATCAGGCTCCGTAAATTTGCTCCTCGTGTGTGGGCAAGTGGAATCTCTAAGGAATTGATGGGAATGCGTAAAGATTTTAAAACAAAGATTAAATGGTTAAACAGGTAGATGATGGGATGTATTACTTGAACCAAAACATTTATTTATTCAGCAGACTTCAGAGGTGTCTTCCTTCTTCAAAGAATGGGGTTTCCCTTCTTCCACTGTTGATGATGCCCTTGTCCGGATCTCCTCCATTCCCCAGATCTTTGCTTTCACCCCTTCTTCCTGCTGCCTTAACAGCGATAGAGATCCTCTTGTTACTATCTACCGCTGTGAGCCCCCGCATCCAGCCCATAATTCACTGCAAATTCTACCATTTTCTTAGGGATCCTACCACCAAACAATTCTTTCCCTCCCCCTACTCAACTCTTCGCTTTTCGCAGAGCTCGCTCCCCTCCGTGATTCCCTTGTCCGTTTGTCCTTCCCCACTAATGTCCCTCCGAGCATGTATTCCTGCACGTGGCCAAAGTGTTACACCTGCATATTCACCTGCCCCATCGCCTCCTATCAGGGTCCCAAATACTCCTTCCAGGACAGGCAACACTTCACCTGCGAATCTACTGGGTTCGTCTACTGTATCCGGCACTCCCTATGTGGCCTCCTCTACATTGGTGAGATATGTTGTATATTGGGGGAACGCTTTGTCGAGCAGCTCTGCTCTATTCACCAAAAGTGGAGTTTCCCAGTAGCCAACCATTTTATTTCCAATTCTCACTCCCGTTCCAACATCTCCGTCCATGGCCTTCTCTTGTTCCACGATGGGGCTACTCCCAAGGTGGAAGAGAAACATCTCATGTTCCATCAGGGTAGCCTCAAACTTGATGCATGAACATCGATTTTTCCTTCCAGATTTCCCCCCAGCTTCCCTCTCTTTCTATTCCGCACATCTTCTCACCTGCCTATCACGCTCCCTTGGTGCCCCTCCTTCTTCTCTTTCTCCCATGGTCATTATCCTCTCCTATCAGATTCCTTCTTCTCCAGCCCTTTGCCTTTCCCACTCAGCTGTTACCTATCACCTTGAAGCTAGGCCATATTCCCCCACTCTGCAACTTTCTATTCTGTCATCTTCCCCTTTCCTTTCCAGTCCTGATGAAGGGTGTCAACCCGAAGCGTAGACCGTTTGTTCATTTCCTTAGATTTCATTTTATTATTTTCACATGTACTGAAGTACAGCGAAAGCCTGCATACCATTCATACAAAGCAATTTCTTACAACAGTACATTGAGGTGATAAATTGATTGACTGTCTATCTTATCCTGAATATGACAGATTTGTGAAGATCTTAAATGATGTGAACTGCACTAAGAAACCTGTGCGGGAGAGTTTATAAACAGGAAAGGCTGTTCCCCTCTCTCAACCTCAGAAGTCCAGGTCCAGTGGTATGATTAGTGGTTACAACCGAGGTCTTCCTTGCAGCGGTAGACCATGACTACTTCTGTGCCTTGGCACGCACTTCGCTCTCCTCGAAGCAATGCAGAGCCGCCTTCCCGGTTGTTGAACGTTACTGTTGATCTCATCCATTCAGTCCGCCGGAGCTGCCTTTTCATGCTAGGACAGACATGTCCATTTCTCACCTGGGTATGAGGTACCCTGGCTTAGCCCCCCGTCAAAGCAGTGTAACCAGGGCGCGGCCACCATCACATGTGAACACCTACTTGGAGCCACAGGTGAGAGTTGAGATTCTGCTGGGGACCAATGGTAAGTG
This sequence comes from Mobula birostris, assembly GCF_030028105.1. Lineage (NCBI taxonomy): Eukaryota > Metazoa > Chordata > Chondrichthyes > Myliobatiformes > Myliobatidae > Mobula > Mobula birostris. The sequence goes on along the minus strand of NC_092374.1, from coordinate 192,967,931 downwards.
AACTACTGCAGAATGGACTCAAACATTTTTGCACTCCACTGACAATAACCAATTGCAGAATAAAGTGTAACAGCTACAGGGATAGTGCAGAGCATATAGGCAGGAAGGTGCAAGGACATAACGAGGTAAATTGTGATGCGAAGAGCGCATCTGATCATACTAGGGGACTGATCAATAGCGGCATCGAATCTGTCCTTCAGCCTGGTTGTACGTGCTTTCAGGTATTTGTATCTTCTGTCCAATGGGAGAGGGGGGATGAAAGAGCATCCGGAGAGCGTGCAAGTCGTTACACAAACGTGTTTCAGTCTTGCATCTTAATGAATTTGTGGATGGTAGATTGTTTAAACATTGTAGATATTAAGCTGATAACTGATGGAAATTTTCAGTACTGAGAGTTTCACTCCAGGGAAGAACGTGGGTAGAGCAAGGAAGAGTTGTATCAACAAACCAAGAGATTCTTCAGATGCTGGAAATCTCTGACCCTCAACACAGGTGCCCCCAGGGTTGTGTTCTGAGTCCCCTCTCTACTCCCTTTACACCCACGACTGTACTGCCACAAACATCTCCAATCTGCGGATGACTCAACTTTGATTGGCCTTATTTCTAGCGGCAATGAAACAGCTTATAGAGGAGAGGTTGACACCCTGACACAGTGGTGCCAAGATAACAATCTCTCGCTCAATATCCAAACAACAAAAGAGCTGACTGTGGAATACAGGAGGAACGGAGACAGGTTTGGCCCGATCAACATCAATGGGATTTCAGTAGAGAGGATGAGTAGTTTCAAGTTCCTTGTTATATCTGATGATCTCACTTGGACTGTACACACTGGCGGTGTGACAAAAAAGAAACACAACAGCGTCTCTTCCACCACAGGCGACTGAAGAAGTTCGGCTTGGGCCCCCAAATCCTCAAGAACTTCTACATGGGAACCATTGAAAGCATCCTTACTGGCTGTATCACCGCCTGGTATGGGAACTGCATCAACCTTGATCACTGGTCCTAACCTATTCAATCTTTCCTTATAATCCAGGTTCTCCAGACCCGGCAACAACCTTGCAAATTTTCTCCATATCAACCTTGTTTATATCTTTCCAAAAGGTAGGCAACCAAAATGCACACAATCCTCCAAATTAGTCCTCACCAACGTCTTATACAATTTCAACATAACAACCCATCTCCTGTACTCAATTCATTACTCTATGAAAGCCAGTGTGCCAAAAGCTTTCCTTACAAACCTATTGACCTGTGATGCCCCTTTCAACGAATTATTGACCTTGATTCCCAGATCCCTTGGTTCTACCATACTCCTCAGTGCCCAACCGTTCACTTATCTACGATGTAATTTATCCCCTGTGGTGCCCAACGACCTGGAACACTTCCATAGTACGTGCGGATACTGTATCTTCTTTCTCCATGGACACTCAGGTACGACAATCCTATAGAAATAGCTACACGCATCAAAGTTGCTGGTGAATGCAGCAGGCCAGGCAGACTGTACCTCTTCCTAGAGATGCTGCCTGGCCTGCTGCGTTCACCAGCAACTTTGATGTGTGTAGCACAAATACCTCACTTGGATGGCAATAGGTGGGCGCCTTCCCTCTAGAATACTTTCTGAAAGTCCGAGTCACTGTCTGGCCTGACTGGGCTTGATAAGGGTCTCCGGCGTGGCAGTCCGGAACTCCACCACTGTACCCAAGAGGATGAATGAGAAATGAACGGAGATGTAGAGATCACACGGGAGGCCGGAATGAATATCCAGGTAAGTACTTTACTGGATAATTTGCCTTTCCAGCACAGTTGGAAAACAAAGGCAATAATCTAAATCAGGAGGCCGGACATAACAAAAACAAAAGTAAAAAGTAGCAGGCAAGCAATTTCAAAAAACACAACAGACTGAATCAAAAGTTCTAAAATCAAACAGGTCCATAATATAAAAATTGCAAGGCAGAACAAAAACACATTGGAAAGGAAAGCGTACTGGATTACACGACAGAGACACTATCAGGCGTTGGCTAATAGACTGAGGAAGGAACAGCACAATTCACACAGCTTAAATATTCATAAAAACCAGGCTCTGATGAAGTCAGTTACCATGCAGGTAACAGAGCAAGGCAAGAATGCTTCACAACAAGAAGGCGGCTGACAGTCACAATATCAACACAGCACGGACCTGGTGACGACTGCGATATGCATGAAACAATGCCCAGTTTTCGTACGGAGAGTCCATTTGCAAGGAAGGTCTGCAGAAGAATGCAAGGGGTCCAAACGAGTTACCTGATCTACGGGCTGTTTTCCGGGACACATATCGGTCTACCGTTGAACCTCCTTCCGCATTAGACATTAGAGGACTGAACACTGGAAATTTCTTCCTTGGCCAGAAGCAACAATGTGAGTGGTAACAGTGACCCGAAGACAGAGGCGCTGACACTACAAATGCATAGAACCAATTACATAATCAATATTTAGGCCGAACGACATACTGAATGTAAATAAATTTATGCACAATGCATAATGTGTATTTCATCAAGGGCAGGAATCTGTATTAAGGTAGGCGGGGTCCGAAACTTACTGAGGAGTTTTCAGAGTTTCCAACAACCCTTCCGTACCCTCCCCTTCTGCGTGGAGTTCTGCGGATCAAATAAGAACTCCTGCTCTCCGCGCCCATTGCTGTGAAGGTTGTTTTACTAAGAGAGTTCGGGCCGGCAAATTGTGCGACTGCGATGGAACAGTTTCCAGACCTAAAAGAACTCTTGTCGAAACTCGTTCCCACCGCTTTGAGCATCATCGGGAATGCAGCATTAGCAGCAGTTCTGTATGGACTAGAATATCTGGTGGATAAAAACAGCCCATGTCCCTGTGATCCGAAATGGAATGCTACCCATTCGAATCTTGCTTTTTGTGTACCCACAGTCGTCCTCCTTCTCATCAGTATGCTGCTGGTACCCGGTTGTCGGCGATTGTGTAAGTGTGGAACGTGCAGTCCATGTCCCGAGTGTGGAATGTGCAGTGGATTTCTCAAGTGTGGAATGTGCAGTGAATGTCTCAAGTGTGAAACGTGCAGTGGATGTCCCAAGTGTGAAGAGTGCAGTCCCTGTCGCAAGTGTGGTTCACGGTGTCAAGAAAACAATGCATGCTCTGGTTGCGGGAACACCTGCAGAAAAATTTGTTTTGTATTGAACACACTGATGCAAATATCGATCCCATCTATCATATGGGCTGTTATTTTACTACTGGATGGGGACTATGTCGCCTGTTATTACGCCCCTTCAGTCAACCGGACGCACGGCCATCAGAAATGCAAAGAGTTTTGCAGCCTCGAAACTTTGTCTTCTCTGCGCGAGCATTGCTTCACGTCCCGGGTGAGTATCGTCAGATATTGCTTGAAGTGCGCGATTATAACAGCGCAGGTCTCCGGCAACTAGATCTATCCGCACCGTTGCTGCCCCGGCACATCTTAATTAAGATGCGAGAAAGAGCCCAGAACTGACACAGAAATGATGGCGCAGGGTTAAAGTGAGAAGGAGAAATTTTCAGGATGATTTGAACGACAGGCTTTCCACAAGATGGTGGTGAATATCTGGAAAGAGGTGCTAGATGAGGCGTTGGAGACGGAAATAGTTAAATATAGGTGCTTACAGACGATAAGAGAAAGGGGATACAGAATAAAGACAGGGAAATGGGGTTAGCGTCTACGGGCATCGCAGTCGGCAAAGGTCAAAGTTCAAAAGTTCGAAGTAAATTTAATATGCAAGTACATATATGTCACAATTTCCATAGAAACACAGAACATAGAAAACCTACAACACAATACAGGACATTAGCCCACAAGCCTGTGCCGAACATGTACTTTAGAAATTACCTAGGATTACCCTGAGCCCGATATTTTTCTGAGCTCCATGTACCTGTCCAGGAGTTTCTTAAAAGACCCTATTGTATCCGCCTCCACCACCGCCACCAGCAGCCCATTGTAAGTACTCACCGCTCTCCGCATAAAAATACTTATCCCTGACACCTCCTCTGTACCTACTTACTTTAAACTGTGCCTTCTGGTGTTAGCCATTTCAGCCCTGGGGAAAAGCCTCCGACTATTCACACAAGCAATGCCTCTCATCAGCTTATACAGCTCTATCATGTCACCTCTCATCCTCAATTACTCTAAAAGAAAAGGCTGAATTCACTCAACCTACTCTCATAAGGCATGCTCCCCAGTCCAGACAACATCCTTGTCAATCTCCTCTGCACCCCTTCTATGGTTTCCACGTCCTTCCTATAATGAGGCGACCAGAACTGAGCACAGTACTCCAAGTGCGGTGTGGCCAGGGTCCTATATAAATGCAACATTACCTCTCGTCTCCTAAACTCAATCTCACGGTTGAGAAGGCCGATGCACTGTATGCCTTCTTAACCACAGAGTCAACTTGCACAGCAGCTTTGAGTGTCCTGTGGACTCGGACCCCAAGATTCCTCTGATTCTTAACACTTCCAAGAGTCTTACCATTAATACTATATTCTGTCATCATATTTGACCTACCAAAATGAACCACCTCACACTTATCTGGATTGAACTCCATCTGCCACTTCTCAGCCCAGTTTTGCATCCTATCGATGTCCTGCTGTAACCTCTGACAGCCCTCCACACTATCTACAATACTCTCAACATTCCATACCCTGACATTCATTTTCTTGTGGGCATTCAAAGTAATGCAAAGGGAGAAGCTCTTTAGTTTGAGAGTAGGGACCTTATGCAGTTCTCCACCAGTTGGTACCTGGCTCACTGTTTGAATGCATACAAAGCAGTGATTGATGGCTTTCTTTAGATTAGAATGGAAGAATATGATATGGATTTAGTACAGGGAATGAGTATTGGAGCAATAGATGATCTCGCTGAAAAAATACCTGATCAATTTCAGTGGCTGGGCAAGCTCAATATTTACTCTCATTCTATTTATAAGCTCCTTGTTTTTTTTTAAAAATTTCTTGACAGAAAATTGGCAGCATTTTGCTGACGTTAACTGTGGTCTTACTGGTATTACTAAAGTTCATTCCGAGATGGACTTCTTGTGACTGTACTGAGGAGGGTTATTACGAGTTCAAGTATCAACGAGCGGTGGAAAAGAAGAGATGGAGCAAGGTGAAGGAAGAGTTGGGGAAGAGAGTGGCAGAGACTGCAAATATGGAGGCCAAAGAGCTAATTTCAAAACTGAAACTCAGCAAATCTGAGCAGGGTGAACAAGACTCTAACCAAGGTGAACTGAACTCTGACCAAGGTGAACAGAGCTCGAACTAAACAAGAGATACAAATGCTGATGAAGCTGGCCCCAGTGAAAGTTCATCATAACCAACTATGGGAGCCATGTATTCTGTGCTGCGCGTTAATTATCTTTATTATAATAAGCAGTCACATTAGTGGGGCTGCGGTAAAAGCAAATGGAATAAATATCATACTATTGCTTATTTCTCTGTATGTTGTAGCTTGGAAACGCAGAGGTCATATTTTTCCAGACTGCTTAATATCACTTGATATTGCTTCAATATTGTACGTTTTGTAATTGCTAATAAAGAATCGAATAAAGGATTCAACTCTTTGGAACACACATTTAATTGGAGCCGAGGGTGAGTCAAGCAGGTAGAACAACTACCTCTGGGGTCGCAGGCTGGTGGCAATTGTTTGGTTTGGTTTTGGATTTTTGTTTCACCGCAACACCAACTGTTGACAATGTTACACTGAGGCGTCATTTTAATCGCCATTTCAATGATTGACCACAACTCAGCAAGGCAGGGTATGCTTCCTGAACACCAGCTACAGTGCCCTGCAAAAGTTTTCAGCCCGAACGCTTTGTTCACATGAATGAGTGTTACAACCAGGGATTTTGAGCTCCCACCCCACCGCACAAAAATCAGGGAAAACTAAAATACCTGTCCAGCTCTTGGCTCCATCCCTCCCCCTCCTGTCTTCTCCTATTATTTTGGATCTCTCCCTCCCCCTCCCACTTTCAAATCTCTTACCCACTCTTCCTTCAGTTAGTCCTGACGAAGGGTCTCGGCCTGAAACGTCGACTGCACCTCTTCCTACAGATGCTGCCTGCCCTGCTGCGTTCACCAGCAACTTTGATGTGTGTTGCCGAATTTCTTGATAGAATTTGCAGCCACAGAAATGAATTCAGGGCAGCGCACACGAAGGGTGAAAAGTTAGCTCTACTTCTCTTCCGCAGTTGCGGCCTGAAAGCTTCAATGTTTCTAACACTTTTGTTTATATTTTTGAATAATTCTTGCATCTGTAGTTTTAAAAATTACTTTTAATTCAGCACGGCAGCTTGTGATCAGCTCAGGGGAAACTTGGACCACAAAAATTGTTTTCCAGACTTTGTCTCTCAAGGGCACCTTACAGCTCCTGATCGATCATTTAGATATCATTCCGCTGTCTTTGTCACAGCAAATGTACCCCTTAAGGGAACCGCAGTGAGATTTCTGGTGGATCTGGTGATTAAAGATTCATACCGTGCCATCCACAATGTGCTACCCGAGTCATATGATAAGCAGCTTCAGTCATTGTGTTCAGTGCTCTTGCGGTCAACATAGGAAACACGTCACAGGAGACCAATAGATGCTGTATAGGAACAGAGAAACGTAGAAAACCTACAGCATAATACACGCACTTCGGCCCGCAAAGTGGTGCCGAACGTGGCCCTACCCTAGAAATTACTAGGTTTACCTATAGCCCTCTATTTTTCTCTCTCTTAAAAGACCCCATCGTATCCACCTCCACTACCGTTGCCGGCAGTACATTCCACGAACTCACCCATCTCTGAGTAAAGAACTTACCCCTGACATCACCTCTGCGCCTACTCCCCAACACCTGAAACCTGCGTCCTCTTGTGGCAACCATTTCAGCCCCGGAAAAAAGCCTCTGGTTATTCACACGATCAATACCTCTCATTATCTTATACACCTCTATGAGGTCACCTCTCATCCTCCGTCGCTCCAAGGAGAAAAGGCCGAGCTCACTCAACCTATTCTCATAAGGCATGCACCCCATTCCAGGCAACATCCTTGTAAATCTCCTCTGCAACCTTTCTATGGCTTCCACATCTTTTCTGTAGTGAGGTGACCAGAACTGAGCACAGTACTCCAAGTGGGGTCTGACCAGTGTCCTATATAGGTGCAACATTACCTCTCGGCTCCTAAATTCAATTCCACGATTGATGAAGGCCAATGCACCGTACGCCTTCTTAACCACAGAGTCAACCTGCGCAGCTTTTTTGAGTGCCCTATGGACTAGGACCCCAAGACCTCTGTGATCTTCCACACTCCCAAGAGTCTTGCCTTAATGCTATATTCTGCGTCATATTTGACCTTTCAAAATAAACCACCTCACACTGATCTGGGTTGAAATCCATCTGCCACTTCTCAGCCCGGTTTTGAATCCTATGAATGTCCCACTGTAACCTCTGACAGCCCTCCACACTATCCACAACACCTCCAACATTTGTGTCATCAGCATCCCTCCACTTCCTCACCCAGGTCATTTATAAAAGCACGAAGAGTAAGGGTCCTGGAACAGATCCCTGAGGCACTGCACTGGCGACCAACCTCCATGCGGAATATGACCCATCTGCAACCACACTTTGCCTTCTGTGGGCAAGCCAGTTCAGGATCCACAAAGCAATGTCCCCTTGGATCCCATGCCTCCTTACTTTCTCAATAAGCCTTGCATGGGGTACTTTATCAAATGCCTTGCTGAAATCTTTGTACTCTTAATTTTTCACTTTGGAAGGCCTCCCTCTCACCAAGTACGCCTTTACCAGAAAACAGCCTGTCGCATTCCACATTTACCACATCCTTTCTGATATCAACAAAATTGGCTCTTCTCCCATTTAGAATCTCAACTGGTGAACCAAGTCTACCTTTTTTATATTTACTTTGAAGGTAATGCCATTGTGATCGTTATATGTAATGTGTTTCCCCACAAAATACTCTGTCACGTGCCCTGTCTCCTTCCCAATAGAAGGTCAAATATCATGCACTCTCTCATTGGACTTCTACATATTGATTAAGGAACTTCCTTGAATACTTTTCACAAATTCTATCCCACCTAGTCCTTTTGCAGTACGGGAGTCCCAGTCAATATGTGGAGCATTACATCACCTACGATAACAATCTTACGTTTCAGTTTGCAATCTCTCCCCGAATTTATTTCTCTAAATCCTCGGACTGTTGCCCGGTCTGTTATACAGCCCCATAAACATACAGTAGTTATACCTACAGTAGAACACCTACACTCTGTCCACCAGAGAAAGCAGGATCTCACAGAGACCACACATTTTAATTCCACGTCCCATTCCCATTCTGCTATGTCTATCCACGGCCTCCTCTACTGTAAATATGAAGCCACACTCAGGTTGGAGGAAAAACAACTTATATTCCGTCTGGGTAGCCTCCAACCTGAAGCCATGAACATCGACTTCTCAAACTTCCGCTAATGCCCCACCTCCCCCCGTACCCCATCCGTTATTTATTTATATACACACATTATCTTTCTCTCTCTCCTTTTTCTCCTTCTGTCCCTCTCACTATACCCTTTGCCCATTCTCTGGGTTCCCCCCCCCCATTTTCTTTCTCCCTAGGCCTCCTGTCCCATGACCCTCTCATATCCCTTTTGCCAATCAACTGTCCAGCTCTTGGCTCTATCCCTCCCCCTCCTGTCTTCTCCTGTCATTTCAGATCTCCCCTCCCCCTCGCACTTTCAAATCTCTTACTAGATCTTCTTTCAGTTAGTCCTGACCAAGGGTCTCGGCCCGAAACCTCGACTGTACCTTTCCTAGAGATGCTGCCTGGTCTGCTGCGCTCACCAGCAACTTTTATGTGTGTTGCCTGAAATTCCAGCATCTGCAGATTTCCTCGTGTTTGAGTAGTTATACCTATCTTCTTTATCAGTTCCAGACATAACTACTCACGAAACGAGCTCTCCCGTCTGTCCTGACTGAGCACTGCCATGATATTTCCCCAGAGTCCTAATGCCGCCCCTCCTCTTTTAATCGTTCCCGCTCTGTCGTCTATAAAAAACGGAACCACGGAATACTGAGCTGTGAGTCTTGCCCCTCTAATCCTAATGGCTACAACATCATCTGCCTTTCTGACAATACATCTTGCATTGAAATATACACAGCTCAGGACATAAGTCGTTCCAAGCTCAACCTGATTCCTGACTTGCCCCCGCAGCTCCAGTTTACACCCTACCCACCACCGCCCCACATGGAAAACAAAACAAAGTTCTTGCATACCAGTGTACCACACAGCACATATAACTCAGACACAACATAAAATGTAATACTACTACAAATAAGTTATCTAATAAGGGGCATTAACAGCACAGGATTATAAAAAATATAAATGGTATAACGCCACTGGTTCTTTATACTTGGTGAGAAGCAGCTGGTGGAAGAGAGTTCGGCGTTTTCACGACCCGGGGAAGGAATCAGAGTATTGAAACAGGCTGAATATTACCAGAAGGGGAAACAAAATTAAGGCCATAAGACCATAAGATATAGGAGCAGAAGTAGGTAATTCGGCACATCGATCTGCTCCGCCATTCAATCATGGGCTGATCCAATTCTTCCAGTCATTCCCACTCCCCTGCATTCCCCCCACACCCTTTGATGCCCTGGCTAATCTAGAACCTATCTATCTCTGCCGAAAAAACAACCATTGACCTGGCCTCCACAGCCGCTCGTGGCAACAAATTCCACAGGTTTACCACTCAGTGACTAAATTAATTTCTCCCCACCTCATTTCCAATAGGGCGTCCTTCAATCCCGAAGTCCATAAGACCATAAGACAAAGGAGCAGGAGTCGTCCATTCGGCCATCGAGTCTGCTTCGCCATTTTCTCATGAACTGATCCATTCTCCCATTTAGTCCCACTCCCCCGCCTTCTCACCATAACCTTTGATGCCCTGGCTATTCAGATACCTATCAATCTCTGCCTTAAATACACCCAATGACTTGGCCTCCACTCCTGCCCGTGGCAACAAATTCCATAGATGTCGTGCCCTCTTGTCGTGGAATCCCCTACCATGGGAAATAACTTTGCCGTATCTAATCTGTTCAGGAAATAGACAATAGACAACTTACAATAGACAATAGGTGCAGGAGTTGGCCATTTGGCCCTTCGAGCCAGCACCGTCATTCACTATGATCATGGCTGATCATCCACAATCAGTACCCCTTGCCTGCCTTCTCCCCATATCCCTTGACTCCACTACCTTTAAGAGCTCTATCTAACTCTTTCTTGAAAGCATCCAGAGAATTGGCCTCCACTGCCCGCTGAGGCAGAGAATTCTACAGATCTACAACTCTCTGTGTGAAAATGAATTCCCTCAACTCCGTTCTAAATGGACTACCCCTTATTCTTAAACTTGGGCCTCTGGTTCTGGACTCCCCCAACATCGGGAACATGTTTCCTGCCTCTAGCCTGTCCAATCCCTTGAAAATCTTATTTGTTTCAATAAGATCCCCTCTCATCCTTCTAAATTCCAGTGTATACAAGTCCATTCGCTCCAATCTTTCAACATATGACAGTCCCGCCATCCCGGGAATTAAACTCGTGAACCTACGCTGCACTCCCTCAATAGCAAGAATGTCCTTCCTCAAATTTGGAGACCAAAACTGTACACAATACTCCAGGTTTGGTCTCACCAGAGCTCTGTCCAACCGCAAAAGGACCTCTTTGCTCCTGTACTCAACTCTCCTTGTTATGAAGGCCAACATGCCATTAGCTTTCTTCACCGCCTGCTGTACCTGATGACTGATGAAGGACACCTAGATATCCTTGTACTTCCCCTTTTCCTAACTTGACACCATTCAGATAGTAATCTACCTTCCTGTTCTTGCCACTAAAGCGGAAAACCTCACATTTATCCACATTAAACTGCATCTGCCATGCATCTGCCCACTCACCCAACCTGTCCAAGTTGCCCTGCACTCTCATCACTACCTCCTGACATTTCACACTGCCACCAAGCTTACTGTCATCTGCAAATTTGCTAATGTTACTTTTAATCCGTTCATCTAAATCATTAATGTATATTGTAAATAGCTGCGGTCCCAGCACCGAAACTTGCAGTAGCCACTAGTCATTGTCTGCATTCTGAAAGGGATCCACTAATTCGTATTCTTTGCTTCATGTCTGCCAACCAATTTTCTATCCATGTCAGTACCCTACCCGCAATGCTATTTGCTCTAATTTTGCCCACTAATCTCCTATGTGGAACCTTATCAAAGGCTTTCTGGAAGTCCAGGTACACTACACCCACTGTCTCTCCCTTGTCCATTTTCATAGTTACATCCTCAAAAAATTCAAGAAGATTAGTCAGGCATGATTTCCCCTTCGTAAATCGATGCTGACTCAGCCCGATCCTGTTACTGCTCTCCAAATGTGCCGCTATTTCATCTTTTATAATAGACTCCAGCATCTTCCCCACCACTGATGTCAGGTTAACTGATCTATAATTCCCTGCTTTCTCTTTCCCTCCTTTTTTAAAAAATGGGGTAACATTAGCTACCCTCCAATCCACAGGAACTGATCCTGAATCTATCAAACATTGGAAAATGATTACCAATGCGTCCACGATTTCTAGAGCCACCTCCTTAAGTACCCTGGGATGCAGACCATCAGGCCCCAGGGGATTTATCAGCCTTCAGTCCCATCAGTCTACCCAACACCATTTTCTGCCTAATGTGAATTTCCTTCAGTTCCTCCGTTATCCTAGGTCTTCTGGCCACTATTACATCTGCGAGATTGTTTGTGTCTTCCTTAGTGGAGACAAATCCTGTTCAAAGACAAAGACCTGTTCAAGCTGTCTGCCATTTCCTTGTTCCCCATAATAATATCACCCGTTTCTGTCTTCAAGGGACCAGCTTTGGTCTGAACTAATTTTTTCTTCTTCACATACCTAAAGAAGTTTTACTATCCTCCTTTATATTATTGGCTAGCTTACCTTTGTACCTCATCTTTTCTTTTAACATTCAGAATGTTTCTATGGCATCAGCCCTCATTCAGTTGAACTCCAGGGAAGACAGCCGAAGAACATTCCTCATACAATAACCATTTCATTCCTGGAATCAGTTTCGTGAATTTTCTCTGAACCATCTCCACTGTGAGTATATCCTTTCTAAAATACTGATCCCAAAACTGTACACAATACTCCGTGTGGTCTCACAAGTGCCTTACAGAGCCTCAGCATCACATCCCTGCTCTTGTATTCCATACATCTAGAAATGAATGCCAACATTGCAATCCCCTTCTTCACAACCGACTCAACCTGGAGGTTAAACTTTAGCGTATTCTGCACAATGTCTCCCAAGTCTCTTTTCTTCTCCGCATTTTGAATTCTCTCCTCATTTAAATAATAGCCTTCCCGTTTATTTCTTCCACCAAAATGCATGACCATACACTTTGCAACATTTTTTTTCATTTTCCACTTCTTTGTCCATTCCCCTAAACTATCCAAGTCTCTCTGCAGGCTCACTGTTTCATCAACACTAATCGCTCCTCCATCTATCTTTGTATCATCGGTAAATTTAGCCAGAAATCCATTAATACCGTAGTTCAAACCATTGACATACATCGTGAAAAGCAGCGGTCCCAACACGGACCCCTGTGGAAATCAACTGGTAACCGGCAGCCAGCCAGAATAGGATCTCTTTATTCTCACTCTCAGTTTTCTGCTGACCAGCTAATGCTCCATCCACTCTAGTAAATACGTTGTAATTCCATGGGTTGTTATCATGCTAAGCAGCCTCATGTGCGGCACCTCCTCAAAGGTTTGAAAATCCAAGTACTCCACGTCTACTGCATCTCCTTTGTCTACCCTGCTTGTAATTTTCTCAAAGAATTGCAGTAGGTTTGTCAGGCAGGAACTTCCTTTCAGGAAACCATGCTAGTTTTGGTTTATCTTGTTATCTGCTTCCAGGTACTCCATGATCTCATTCCTAACAATCGATTCCAACAACATCTCAAACTCTGATGTCAGGCTAATAGGTCTATAGTTTCCGTTCTTCTGCCTCCCACCCTTAACATTTAACATTTGCGACTTTCCAATCATCAGGTACAATGCCAGAATCTATCGATTCTTGAAAGATCATTGTTAATTTCTCCACAGTCCCTCTAGCTACTTTCTTCAGAACCCGAGGATGCATTCCATCAGGTCCAGGTGATTTATCCATGCTCAGACCATCAACATAACTAAGCACCTTCTCAGTCATAATTTTCACGACACTAACTTCACTTCCCTGACATTGTTGAATGTCCGGTATACTGCAGACATTTTCCACTGTGAGGACTGTTGCAAAATTGGCATTCAGTTCTTCTGTCAGCTCAGCTTCTCTCATTACAATATCTCCATCGCCATTTTGTATTTGTTGTATATCTACCCTTGGCTCTCTTTTACCCTTTATGTACTTAAAGAAGCTTTTAGTATCTTCTTTGATATTAGTCGCTAGCTTCCTCTCATAATTCATCTTTTCCTTCCAAATATCCTTCTTAGTTACCTTCTGCAAGTTTTTAAATGTTCCCCAATCCTCCATCTTCCCACTAGATCGGGCTTCCTTATAGGTCCTCTCTTCTGCTTTTACTTTGGCTCTGACTTCAATTGTCAGACACGGTAGAGTCCTTCTTCCTTTTGAAATTTTTTTTCTTATTTGGGATCTATCTGTTTTGCACTTCCCTCACTTATCGCAGAAACTCCAGCCATTACTGCTCTGCTGTCCATCCTACAAATATCCCATTCCAGTCAAATTCAGACAGTTCCTCTCTCATGCCATTGTAATTTCCTTTATTCCACTGAATTACCGACGCATTGGATTTATTTTTCCTTCTAAATTTCGATGTGAACTCTGTTATATTATGCTCACTGTTTCATAAGCGTTCCTTAAACATAAGCTCTCTTATCATCTCCAGATCATTGGAAAATACCTAATCGAATACGGCCGATCCGCTAGTGGGCTCAACAACAAGCTGTTCTAAAAAGCCATTCCTTCAACATTCTACAAATTCTCTCTCTGGAGGTCCAGTATTGACCTGGTTTTCTAAATCCAATTTCATGTTAAAATTCCCAACGATTATCACATTGCCTTTCTGATAGGCCTTTTCTATCTCCTGCTGTAATCCACGTCCCGGATGCTCTTTCGGAGGCTGTATACCCTTGCCATTTCTTCACTCAACCCATGGAGACTCTACATCTGTCATAATGGTGGGGAACAAGGGAGCGGACCCAAATGCAAGACACAGACACTGATGTACTGGAAACAGGAAAAGGGTACAGGGCCTGGACGAGGATTGCAGTCAGGGACGGGAATGGATGCAGACTAGGAGCTGGGACAAGAACACAGACTTGGAGAAGGACTTGACTAGGAAAGCCGTACCTGGACGAGGAATTAGGAACTTGGAACCTGGACAAGGACTCCGAGCCAGAGATTGGACAAGGACCCGAAACCTGGGTCTTGACTCGGGCTCGGACCCGGGATTTAGCCGAGGACATGGTGAGGCTTGGGTTCTTCGAGGCTTGGGTATGGACTCCAAGCCAGAGACTAGGCAAGGACCCAGGACCTGCGTCTTGACTCGGGCATGGACTCCAGAACTAGGCGAGGACAGGACATGGCTACATAACTGGACGAGGCACATGGACAGGACGAGAACACAAAGCCTTGACTTGGACAGGACTTGGACAGGATGAGGTTCTTGGACGTGGCTGGGACGAGACGAGGTTCTTGGACAGCACGAGAGACTCCAGCACAGGACGAGGGAACTCCATCACCGAGCTGGGCGACGAACACCTGGTCTGGGCGAGAACACAAAGCCTTGATTTTGTCGAGGGAGAGGCAGCAACACAGATCCTTGGTCGAGGGAGAGACAGGAACACAGAGCCTTGGTCGAGGGAGAGACAGGACACATGGAACACAGAGCCAGGATCCCTCCTTGGGAACAGTACGTAGGGCCAGGACTCATACACAGACAGTGAGCTGGGACCCCTCCTTGGAAACAATACATTGGGCCGGGACTCATACACAGAAAGCTGAACACAAGGAGACGGTACCCAACACTAGGTAGCGGCAAACAACCAGACCTACCTAGCGAAGGCATGGAAACAGAGACAGTTGAAAACAACGGCGGAAGTTCCTTATCTTGCTTCGGCAGTTGAACTTGACAGCGATGTAGGCGCAGGTTGCAGGCAAGAGTTACAGGCGAGACAAGGCTTCATGCAAGGCGAGGCTTCAGGCGAGGCCTCAGACAAGGCAAGGCGAGGTAAGCCGAGGCAAGGCGAGGCAAGACTTCAGACAAGGCAAGGTGAAGCAAGGCTTCAGGCGAGACGAGACAAAGCTTCAGGCAAGGCGAGGCGAGGCAAGGCTCCAGGAGGAAGGTGAAGATAAGGGACGGGAACAGTCCAGCAAATGAAGCTGAACCCAGGTGCTATTTGTGTAGCCAGCCCAAAATCAGAATCAATTAAGGCACACAACAGGACGAGGGAAAACCGGAAAACCTGGAATACCGATTGATGGACCAGACCATGAACCGAAATGGGAACTTTCACGGACTGGACCATAACAACACCTTCAGATCCTACATCATCTCCTTCCAATGATTTAATATTATTTCTTCTACACAGAGCCACACCACCCACTTTCTGATACGTATATCACTGGACGTTCAGCTCCCAACTGCAGCCATCCTTTAGCCAAGTTTCAGAGATGGCCACAATGTCGTATTTGCCAATATGTAGCTGAATTTCAAGATCGTCCATTTTTTCCTTATACTGCTTGCGTTCAAATATAAAACATTCAGTCCGGTATTTGTTTTTGTTCTGTTTTAACTGCACCACGCTTCTATTGCCCTGTAACTCATGCCACTGGATTTGATTAAGCCTCATCTCCTGCCCGTTCTTTCTATAATATTCGTGGCACGCTATCTTTCATTTATTTCTATTTCTCCTTCCTCAGCCCTATCACTCCACTTGGGACGCTTTGCACTGAATGGTGGGAGCATTCACATATTTCTGTAGCTCTTGCCAATCTCACCATCGATGTCCTGCTTTGTTCCTGTTGCTCTTGCCACAGAATATTTGGTAATCTTCTACCCAAGATGTGAACCGCAGGTTCCCTTTCTCTGTTTAAACCAGTTGTTGTTTTCTCTCCTCTCACAGGGCCTTGCTTCTAACACAATCCAGAGCTTCTTCCTACTAATTTGAGATTAGATTTCTGCCTGTTCGTTCATTGTGGGGACAAACGACTTTGTGACTTCACAGGCCTATTTGTACAAGCTGTTCTGAAAATCCATCCCTTAGAGATTCTACAAATTCTCTCCCTTGATGTCCAGTATTGACCTCGTTTTCCCAATCCACTTTCATACTAAAATCCCCAACGATTATCATGTCATTGCCTTTCTTATCTGCAACTGTAATTTGCAATCCATATCCCGGCTGCTGTTTGGAGGCCCATATACAACTGCCATTAGGGTCCTTTTACCCTTGCCATTTTTAAACTCAACCCACGGAGAGTCTACACCTTCCAATCCCATGTAATCGCTTCCCAATTATTTAATATTTTTTTCTTATACAGAGGGCCACACAACCCCCTCTGCCTACTAACCTATCTTTCTGATACACCGTATATTCTTGGACAGACAGCTCCCAATTTCAGCCACCCTTTAGCCAAGTTTCAGAGATGGCCACAACGTCACATTTGCCAATCTGTAGCTGAATTTCAAGACCGTCCATTTTCTCCTTCTACTGCGTGTGTTCATATATACCACTCTCAGTCCAGTGTTTGTTGCTTTCTGTTTTAACTGCACCACTCCCCTATTGCCCTGTAACTCATGCCATTGGCTGTGATTAAGCCTCATCTCCTGCCCGTTCTTTCTATAATCTCTGTGGCACGCTACCTTTGATTTATTTCTGTTTCTCCTTCCTCACCCTATCACTCCGGAACCCATCCCCCCGCCAAATTAGTTTAAACCATCCTTAACAGCTCTCTTAAATGTGCCCGCTAGGTTCAGGTGTAACCCGTTCTGTTCAGGTGTAACTCGTCCTTTTTGTACAGGTCGTACTTGAACCAGAAGAGGCTGCAATGATCCAGAAATCTGAGCCTTGCCCTCTACACGAGTGTCTCAGCCACACATTAATCCGCCTGATCGTGCTATTCCTGCACTCGCTATCACGTGGCACAGACAGAAATCGTGAGAAATACTACCCTCTGGACAGTAATCCTGAAACTACTGTACACTTGCGATGCTTTGCACTGAACGGTGGGAACATTCACATTTTTCTCTGGCCCTTGCCAATCTCACCGTCCATGTCCTGCTTTGTTCCTTTTGCTCTTGCCACAGAATATTTTGTAATCTTCTACCCAAGACATGAACCACAGGTTCCCTTTCTCTGTTTAAACCAGTTGTTGTTTTTCTCCCCTCACAGGGACTTGTTTCTAACACAATCCAGACCTTTCACCGACTGATTTGAGATTAGATTTCTGCCTGTTCGTTCACTGTGGGGACAAACGACTTTGTGACTCCACAGGCCTATTTGTACAAGGTGTTCTAAAACTCCATCCCTTAGACATGCTACAAATTTTCTCTCTTGAAGTCCAGTACTGACCTGCTTTTGCCAATCCACTTTCATGTTAAAATCCCCAACGATTATCAGGACATTGCCTTTCTGGCATGCCTTTCCTATCTGCTACTGCAATTTGTAATCCACATCCCGGCTGCTTTTTGGAGGCCTGTATACAACTTCCATTAGTGACCATTTACCCTTGCCGATTTTTAACTCAACCCATAGAGACTCTACACCTTCCAGTCCTATGTCATCCCTTCCGAATGATTTAATATTATTTCTTATATACAGAGCCACACTGCCCGCTCTGCCTACTAACTTATCTTTCGAATACACCATATTTCTTTGGATGTTCAGCTCCCGATGGCATCAGATTTGACTGCAATGTCATGTTTCTCGATCTGCAGCTGAATTCCAAGATCATCCATTTCATTCCTTATGCTGCACGCATTCAAATACAACACTTTCAGTCCAGTATTTGTTCCTTTCTGTTTTAATGTCACCACGCCTCTATTGCCCTGTAACTCGTGCCACCGGTTTGATTCAGTCTCATCTCCTGCCTGTTCTTTCTATATTCTGTTTCACGTTTCACTGATTTGTTTCACGCTTCACTGATTTGTTTCTGTTTTCCCATTCCTCAGCCTTATCGCTCCGGTTCCAATGCCCCCGCCAAATTAGTGTAAACCCTTCTTAACAGCTCTATAACATGTGCCCGCTAGGATATTGGACCCCTTTGGGTTCAGGTGTAACCCGTCCATTTTGTACAGGTAGTACCTCCACCAGATGAGGCCCCACTGATCCAGGAATCTGAACCTCTGCCCTCTACACCAGTCTCTCAGCCACACATTAATAGGCCTGATCATGTTATTCTTGCACTAGCTTTCACGTGGCACAGGCAGCAATCCTGCGATTACTACCCTCTGAATAGTAACCCTATCCAATTGCGATTATTTGAGATTAGATTTCTGTCTGTTCGTCCATTGTGGGGACAAACGACATTGTGACTCCACAAGCCTATTGGGACAAATCTCGGTAATTCGAGAGCCAGACCGAGGTTATGTGTCATAGAACATCAGGAGCATTGCTGTGGTGAAGGAGTCCATACCGTCATTCAAGTTTGCTGCAGCTGCATTTGAAGGCAACTTATCATTCTGTCAGCTGCAACCATCATATCAGAACATTATCCTCTGATATATCTCATTAACAAGGCCTTTCGCTGATAGAACTAGCGCTCACTGGATGCTTTTCTTTGAATGTGCCTCGCACCATTCTCTGATGTTTTAGAGACTGTTGAGCGCGAAAAGCCTGGGGACATTTTCTCAGATACTCGAAACACATCGTCTGGCACCGACATTCATTCCACGGTCAACGTCACTCTGATCACATTTCCTCACCATTCTGTTTTTTTTTCCGTGAGCAACAGCTGAACCTCCTGACCATGCCTTCATATTCATAAGCATTCAACTTCTGCCACGTGATTGACTAATTAGATAGTTTTATTAACGAGCAGGTTTACAGGCTTAACTAATAAAGTGGCCACTGACTTTATACTGCTCCTGATGCAGGATCACCAACTGGAAACTTAGTGTCTCTCGTAACCTCTCTGAATGTGTGTGTGCTCAAAGTTCAAAGTACATTGATTAATAAAATTGTATGTATGCAGATGACAACCCCGGTATTCGTCTTCTCCACCGAGAACCATGAAACAAAGAAAACCGTGCAACCCGTTCAAAGAAAACAGTATAACCGCTCCTTGAACCCCCACCCAGCGGAGAAGAGAAATCGCGCAACTGGGAAAACAAAATCGAGTGAATGAGCACAAAATATATAAAACATGCCTTTCACGCATGCCTCGATGATTTTAATCTTCCACAGCACCTTAATTGGCGAGAAATGGAGTCGATCATCGGCTCTGACCCATCTCCATGTCCCTTGGCCTCGATTCCACAGGCTTCGTTCAAAACCTAAGTAAACGCACTCGGAGACTGCAAGGGTAAAAATGCCCTGATGGGAGTTGTATACAGACTCCCCAAACAGTAGTAAGGATGTGGCCTACAAATTACAACGGGAGAAAGAAAACGCAGCCAAAGGGGCAGTATTACAATATTCATGGAGGACTTCAATGTGCAGACGAAATGGGAAAATCAGGCTGGTGCTCATGTCCAGGAGGGGATATTTCTAGAATGACTACAACATGGCTTTTTAGATCAGCTTGTCGTTGATTTCACTGGAGGATCAGGTATTCTGGATTCATTGCTGTGCAATTGATTAGAGAGGTTAAGATAAATCAGCAGATTACATCCAATTCCCTCAGAAATTTTAGATGGAGAAGCTAAGGTCAGACGTATCTGTATTACAGTGGAGTAAAGGGATTTACGGAGGTATGAGAAAGGAGTTGGCCAGAATTAATAGGAAAAGAAGACTATCAGGGATGATGGCAGATCAACACTGGCTGGATTTCTGAAAGCAATTCGGAATGCACAGGGTAGAAACATCACAAAGACGAAGAAGTATTCTAATGGAAAGATGACACAAACGTGGCTAACCAGAGGTCAAAGCCAACATAAAATCCAAAGAGAGGGCAAACACAAGAGCAAAATGTAGTAGGAAATTAGAGGATTGGGAAGCACTTACAAACAACAGAAGACAACTAAAAAGTCATTAAGTTAAAGATGAAAATGGAGGAATTCTCTACAGAGAATCTGTGGGTGGAAGCTAAGAACAGGAAGGAGTCAAAAACTCTTACCGGTTCTTTTTTTTCATAGACCACCCAATATTAACAGAGGCATGAAGTAGAAGATAGGGAGACAGATTCTAGAAAGGTGCAATAATAACAAGGTTGTTGTGGTGGGAGATTTCAATTTCTCAAATATCGATTTGCATCTCCCTAGAGCGAGTGGTTTAGCAGGGGTGGAGTTTATTAGGTGTGTTCAGGAAGGTTTCTTGACACAATATGTAGATAATCCTACAGGAGGAGAGGCTGTATTTGATCTGGTATTGGGAAATGAACCTGATCATGTGTCAGATCTCTCAGTGGGGGAGCATTTTGGAGATAGTGATCACAATTCTGGCTCGTAGCATTGGAGAGGGAAAGGAACAGACAAGTTAGGAAAGCATTAAATTGGAGTAAGGGGAAATATAAGACGAGCAGGTAGGAACGTGGAAGTATAAACTGGAAACAGATGTTCTCCGGGAAACATACGGAAGAAAGGTGGCAAATGTTTAGGGGATATTTGCGTAGAGTTCTGCAAGGGCACATTCCAATGAAACAGGGAAAGGATGGTAGGGTACAGGAACCGCGGAGTGTATGGGCAGTTGTAACTCTAGTCAAGAGGAAAAGGAGAGCTTACGAAATGTTCAAAAAGCTAGGTCATGATAGAGATCAAGAAGATTATAAGGCTAGCAGGAAGGAGTTTAGGAGAGCCAGAAACGGCTATGAGAAGGCCATGGCGGACGAGATTGAGGAAAACCCCAAGGCATTGTACAATTATGTGAAAAGAAAGAGATAAGACATGCGAAAATAGGACAAATCAAGTGTGACAGTGGAAAAGTGAGAAGGCCTTGGCGGACAAGATTAAGGAAAACCCCAAGGCATTGTACAATTATGTGAAGAGAAAGAGATAGGACATGAGAGAATAGGACCACTCCAGTGTGACAGTGGAAACGCGTAGATTGAACCAGACGAGATAGCAGAGGTGCTTAATGAATACTTTGTTTAGTATTCACTACCGAAAAGGATCTTGGCGACTCTAGGGATGACTTACAGCGGACTGAAAAGCGTGAGGATGTAGATATTAAGGAAGAGGATGTGCTCGAGATTTTGAAAAAGCTTCAAGTTGAATAGGTCACTGGGACGGAGCGCGGTATAGCCCAGGCTACTGTGGGAGGTGAGGGAGGAGATTGCTGAGCCTCTGGCGATGATCGTTGCATCATCAATGAGGACAGGAGAGGTACTGGAGTATTGGAGGGTTGTGGATGTTATTCCCTTATTCAAGAAAGTTAGTAGAGGTAGCTCAGGAAATTATAGACCAGTGAGTCTTATTACAGTGGTTGGTAAGTTGATGGAGAACTTCCTGAGAGGCAGTATTTATGGACATTGGGAGGGGCATAATATGATTAGGAATAGTCAGCATGGCTTTGTCAAAGGCAGGTCGTGTATTACGATCCTCAGTGAATTTTTGTGGATATGAATAAACAGATTGATGAAGGTAGAGTAGTAGGTGTGGTGTGTATGGATTTCAACATGGCATTTGCTAAGGTACCCCATGCAAGACTTATTGAGGAAGTCAGGAGGCATGGGATTCAAGGGGATATTGTTTTGTGGATCCAGATCTGGCCCTGCCCACAGAAGGTAAAGAGTGGTTGAGAACGGGTCATATTCTGCATGGAGGTCGGTAAACAGTGGTGTGCCACAGGGATCTGTTCTGCGACTCCTACCCTTCGTGATTTTTACAAATGACCTGAATGAGGAAGTGGAGGGATGCATTAGTAAATTTGCTGATGACACAAAGGTTGGGGGTGTTGTGGATAGAGTGGAGGGCTGTCAGAGTTTACTGCGGGACAAAACTGGGCTGAGAAGTGGCAGGTGGAGTTTAACCCAGATATGTTTGAGGTGGTTCATTTCAAAAATGATGGTAGAATATAGCAGGGGTCCCCAACCTATTTTGCACTGCGGACCTGTTTAATATTGCCAATATTCTTGCGGACAGGCCGACCGGGGGGCGGGGGGGGGTGCGGGTGGTGAACAACAGCTGAACCTCCTGACCATGCCTTCATATTCAGAAGCATTCAACTTCTGACACATGATTGACTAATTAGATAGTTTAATTTACTGTCTTACCTAATAAAGTGGCCACTAAGCGTATACTGTTTCTGATGCAGGATCACCAACTGGAAATTTGGTGTCTCTCGTAACCTCCCTAAATGTGCCTCGATGATTTCAATCTTCCACAGCGCCTTAATTGCTGAGAAATGGAGTCGATCATCGGCTCTGACCCATCTCCATGCCTCTTGGCCTCGATTCCACACTCTGCAAGGGTAAAAATGCCCTGATGGGAGTTGTATACAGACTCCCCAGACAGTAGTAAGGATGTGGCCTACAAATTACAACGGGAGAAAGAAAACGCAGCCAAAGGGGCAGTATTACAATATGCATGGGGGACTTCAACGTGCAGGCGAAATGGGAAAATCAGGCTGGTGCTCGTTTCCAGGAGGGGAGATTTCTAGAATGACTACAACATGGCTTTTTAGATCAGCTTGTCGTTGATTTCACTGGAGGATCAGGTATTCTGGATTCATTGTTGTGAAATTGATTAGAGAGGTTAAGAGAAATCATCAGATGAGATCTAATTCCCTCAGAAATTTTAGATGGAGAAGCTAAAGTCAGATGTATCAGTACTACAGTGGAGTGAAGGGATTTACAGAGGTATGAGAAAGCAGTTGGCCAGAATTAATAGGAAAAGAAGACTAGCAAGGATGATGGCAGATCAACACTGGCTGGATTTCTGAAAGCAATTCGGAATGCACAGGATAGAAACATCACAAAGAGGAAGAAGTATTCTAATGGAAAGATGACACAACCATGGCTAACGAGAGGTCAAAGCCAACATAAAATCCAAAGAGAGGGCATATACAAGAGCCAAATGTAGTGGGAAATTAGAAGATTGGGAAGCACTTGCAAACCAACAGAAGGCAACTAAAAAGTCATTACGTTAAAGATGAAAATGGAGGAATTCTGTACAGAGTCTCTCTGGGTGGATGTTAAAAACAGGAAGAGGTCAAAAACTCTACCGGCTTTTTTTTTATAGACCACCCAATATTAACAGGGGCATCAAGGAGAAAATAGGGAGACAAATTCTAGAAAGGTACAATAATAACAAGGTTGTTCTGGTGGGAGATTTTAATTTCCCAAAAATCGATTGGCGTCTCCCTATAGCGAGGTGTTTATCTGGGGTGGAGTTTATTAGGTGTGTTCAGGAAGGTTTCTTGACACAATATGTAGTTAACCCTACAAGAGGAGAGGCTGTATTTCATCTGGTATTGAGAAATGGACCTGATCAGTTGTCAGATCTCTCAGTGAGGGAGCATTTTGGAGACAGTGATAACAATTCTGTCTCGTATACCATAGCGTTAGAGAGGGAAAGGAACAGAAAAGTTAGGAAAGCATTTAATTGGAGTAAGGGGTAATTTAAGACGAGCAGGTGGGAACATGGACGCATAAACTGGAAACAGATGTTCTCCGGGAAATGTACGGAAGAAAGGTGGCAAATGTTTAGGGGATATTTGCGTAGAGTTCTGCAGGGGCACATTCCAATGAAACAGGAAAAGGATGGTAGGGTACAGGAACGGTGGTGTGCAAAGGCTGTTGGAAATCTAGTCAAGAAGAAAAGGAGAGCTTACGAAATGTTCAAAAAGCTAGGTCATGATAGAGATCAAGTAGATTATAAGGCTACCAGGAAGGAGCTTAGGAGGGTTTAGGAGAGCCGGAAACGGCTATGAGGAGGCCATGGCAGACAAGATTAAGGACAACACCAAGGCATTGTACAATTATGTGAAAAGAAAGAGATAAGACATGCGAAAATAGGACAAATCGAGTGTGACAGTGGAAAAGTGAGAAGGCCTTGGCGGACAAGATTAAGGAAAATCCCAAGGCATTGTACAATTATGTGAAGAGAAAGAGATAGGACATGAGAGAATAGGACCAATCGAGTGTGACAGTGGAAAGGTGTAGATTGAACTAGACGAGATAGCAGAGGTGCTTAGTGAATACTTTGTTTACTATTCACTACCGAAAGGACCTTGGCGATTCCAGGGATGACTTAAAGCGGACTGAAAAGCGTGAGGATGTAGATATTAAGGAAGAGGATGTGCTGGAGATTTTAAAAAAGCTTCAAGTTGGATAGGACACTGGGACGGAGCGCGGTATAGCCCAGGCTACTGTGGGAGGCGAGAGAGGAGATTGCTGAGCCTCTGGCGATGATCTTTGCATCATCAATGAGGACGGGAGAGGTACCGGAGTATTGGAGGGTTGTGGATGTTATTCCCTTATTCAAGAAAGTTAGCAGAGATAGCTCAGGAAATTATAGACCAGTGAGTCTTATTACAGTGGTTGGTAAGTTGATGGAGAAGTTCCTGAGAGGCAGTATTTATTGACATTTGGAGAGGCATAATATGATTAGGAATAGTCCGCATGCCTTTGTCAAAGGCAGGTCGTGCATTACGATCCTCATTGAATTTTTTGAGGATGTGAATAAACAAATTGATGAAGGTAGAGTAGTAGGTGTGGTGTGTATGGATTTCAACATGGCATTTGCTAAGGTACCCCATGCAAGACTTATTGAGGAAGTCAGGAGGCATGGGATTCAAGTGGATATTGTTTTGTGGATCCAGATCTGGTCTTGCTCACAGAAGGTAAAGAGTGGTTGTAGACCAGTCATATTCTGCATGGAGGTCGATGAACAGTGGTGTGCCTCAGGGATCTGTTCTGCGACCCCTACCCTTCGTGATTTTTACAAATGACCTTAATGAGGAAGTGGAGGGATGCGTTTGTAAATTTGCTGATGACACAAATGCTGGGGGTGTTGTGGATAGTGTGAAGGGCTGTCAGAGTTTACAGCGGGACATTGATAGGATGCAAAACTGGGCTGAGAAGTGGCAGATGGAGTTCAACCCAATATGTGTGAGGTGGTTCATTTTGAAAATGATGGTGAATATAGTATTAATGGTAAGACTCTTGGCAGTGTGCAGGATCTTGGGGTCCGAGTCCATAGGACACTTAAAGCTGCAACGCAGGTTGTCTCTGTGGTTAGCAAGGCATACGGTGCATTGGCCTTCATCAATCATGGGATTGAGTTTAGGAGCTGAGAGGTAATGTTGCAACTATGTAAGACACTGGTCAGACCCCGCTTGGACGACTGTGCTCAGTTCTGTTCGCCTCACTGCAGCACAGGTGTAGAAACCATAGAAAGGGTCCAAGAGAGAATTCCAAGGATGTTGTCCTGATCTGGAGCATGCATTATGAGAATAAGTTGAGTGAACTCGGCCTTTTCTCCTTGGAACAACGGAGAATGAGATGTGACCTGATAGAGATGTATAATGCTAACGTTAAGGATGCATACAGCTCCTCTCCCCTCCCCACACTGGGAAGGTCAGATCACAACCTGGTGCATCTAAAACCCTGCTACGTGCCTTTGGTGAAGAGTAAACTTGCAACCTCGAGGACGGTGAGAAAATGGTCGGAGGAGGCTTATGAGGCGCTGCAGGGTTGTTTTGAGGTGACAGACTGGCAGGCACACTGTGAGCCACATGGAGAGGATATTGATGGGTTCACAGAGTGCATCAGTGATTACATCAACTTCTGTGTGGACTGCAATGTTCCGACAAGACCTGTCCTTTGTTATTCAAATAACAAGCCATGGGTGACAAAGGACATTAAGGACATCCTGAACGCTAAAAAGAGGGTGTTTAGAGATGGAAATAGGGAGGAGCTGAGGGCAATACAGAGGGACCTGAAAGCCAGGATCAGGGAGGCTAAAGACAGGTACAGGAGGAAGCTTGAGTGGAAACTCCAGCAGAACAACATGAGAGAGGTCTGGTGGGGGATGAGGACCATCACTGGGTTCTGGCAAACTAGCAAACTAGCTGAAGGCAGTGTGGACAGGGCCAATGAATTTAACCTGTTCTTTAACAGGTTTGAAATTGTGGCCCACGCCAATCCCCCACATGAACCATCTGTTGTCGGCCCCAACCAACACGTATTCCACTCTCCCCTCCTACCCTTCCTCACAGTCCCCCACCCTACTTTCATGACTATACCCCTTCCCCACAGGAAACCACCATGGTGGGCTTCAACCCAAGCAAGGCTGCAGGACCGGATGGCTTCAGTACCAGGATGCTCAAAGCCTGCGCACCTCAGCTTGTGGAGTACTTCGCCATGTATTCAAGCTGAGCCTGAGGCTCCGGAGGGTTCCTGTATTGTGGAAGACGTCCTGCCTTGTCCCTATGCCGAAGACGCCGCGCCCCAGCAACCTCAATGACTACAGACCGGTGGCATTGACCTCCCACATCACGAAGTCCCTGGAGAGACTTGCTCTGGAGCTGCTCCGGCCTATGGTCAGGCCACACTTATATCCCATCCAGTTCGCCTATGAACCCCGATTAGGAGTTGAGGATGCCATTGTCTACCTGCTGAACTGTGTCTACACCCAGCTGGACAAGCCAGCGAGCACTGTGAGGGTCATGTTTCTTGACTTCTCCAGTGCGTTCAACACCATCCGCCCTGCTCTGCTGGGGGAGAAGCAGACAGTGATGCAGGCGGATGCTTTCCTGGTGCCAAGGATTCTTGATTACCTGACTGGCAGACCACAGTACGTGTGCTTGCAACACTGTGTGTCCGACAGAGTGATCAGCAGCACTGGGGCTCCACAGGGGACTGTCTTGTCTCCCTTTCTCTTCACCATTTACACCTCGGACTTCAAATACTGCACAGAGTCTTGTCATCTTCAGAAGTTTTCGGATGACTCTGCCATAGCTGGATGCATCAGCAAGGGAGCCGAGGCTGAGTACAGGGCTACAGTAGGAAGCTTTGTCACATGGTGTGAGCAGAATTATCTGCAGCTTAATGTGAAAAAGACTAAGGAGCTGGTGGTAGACCTGAGAAGCGCTAAGATACCGGTGACCCCTGTTTCCATCCAGGGGGTCAGTGTGGACATGATGGAGGATTACAAATACTTGGGAATACGAATTGACAATATACTGGACTGGTCAAAGGATATTGAGGCTGTCTACAAGAAGGGTCAGAACCATCTCTATTTCCTGAGGAGACTGAGGTCCTTTAACATCTGCCAGACGATGCTGAGGATGTTCTATGAGTCTGTGGTGGCCAGTGCTATCAGGTTTGTTGTTGTGTGCTGGGGCAGCAGGCTGAGGGTAGCAGACACCAACAGAATCAACAAACTCTTTGGTCAGGCCAGTGATGTTGTGGGGATGGAACTGGACTCTCTCACGGTGGTGTCTGAAAAGAGGATGCTATCTAAGTTTCATGCCATATTGGACAATGTTTCCCATCCACTACATAATGTACTGGGTTGGCACAGGAGTACATTCAGCCGGAGACACTTTCCACCGAGATGCAGCACAGAGCGTCATAGGAAGTCATTCCTGCCTGTGGCCATCAAACTTTACAACTCTTCCCTTGGAGGGTCAGACACCCTGTGCCAATAGGCTGGTCCTGGACTTATTTCATAATTTACTGGCATAATTTACATATTACTCTTTAACTATTTATGTTTCTATTACTATTTATTATTTATGGTGCAACTGTAACGGAAACCAATTTTCCCCGGGATCAATAAAGTATGACTATGACTATAAGACGATGAGAGGCATTGATCGTGTGGATAGTCAGAAGCTTTTTCCCAGGGCTGCACTGGCTAGCACGATAGGGCACAGTTTTAAGGTGCTTGGAAGTAGATACAGAAGAAATGTCGGGGGTAAGTATTTTTTATGCATAGAGTGGGGAGTGTGTGGAATGGGCTGCCGGCGATGGTGGTGGAGACAGTTACGATGGGGTATCTTAAGATCCTCCTAGATAGGTACATGGAGCTTAGAAAAATAGAGGGCTTAGGTATCTGTAGGTAATTTCTAAGGTTAGGACATATTCACCACAGCATTGTGGGCCGAACGGCCTGTACTGTGCTGTAGGGTTTCTATCTTTCTATGTTTCTATGAAGTTCTGAAGTAAGTTAGCCAATAATATTAAAGGGGATACCAGTAGGTTCTTCAGATACATAAAGTGTAAGAAGATTGATGGAGATGGATATCGGACTACTGTAAAATATGCTGGGGAGGTAGAAATGGGGGATAAAGAATGGTCGGAATGGTGAAAAGCCTTGACAGAGTGGATGTGGAGATGTTTCCTATGGCGAGGGAGTCTATGAACAGTGGACATACCCTCAGAATAGAGGGCCGTCCTTTAAAAACGGAGTGAGAAAGAATTTGTTTAGGCAGAGCATGGTGAATCTGTGGAATTCTTTGCCACAGTCAACTGTGGAAGCCAATTCTTTATGTATAATTAACATAGAAAATAGAACATAGAACAGTACAGCACAGTACAGGCCCTTCGGCTCACAATGTTGTACCGACCCTTAAGCCCTACCTCCCATATAACCCCCCACCTTAAATTCCTCCATATACCTTTCTAGATGTCCCGTAAATTTCACTTGTGTATCTGCCTCCACCACTGACTCAGGCAGTGCATTCCACACACCAACCACTCTCTGAGTAAAACACTTTCTTGTAATATCCCCCTGAAACTTCCTACCCCTTAGCTGAAAGCCATGTCCACTTCTATTGAGCAGTGCTGCCTTGGGGAAGAGACACTGGCTGTCCACTCTATCTATTCCTCTTAATATCTTCTATACCTCTGTCATGTCTCTTCTCATCCTCCTTCTCTCCAGAGAGTAAAGCCCTAGCTCCCTTAATCTCTGATCATAATGCATACTCTCTAAACCAAGCAGCATCCTGGTAAATCTCCTCTGTACTCTTTCCAATGCTTCCACATCCTTCCTGTATTCTCTAGGATTTTCTCTATTTTCCCTGTTTTCTCTATTTCCCCAGGATGAAGTTAATCATGGAGGTAGAGGTGGAGGCCGAGTCCATACGGGTATGCTATGGGCTGGAAATGGCACACTCCTCCCCACCCCACCCTGCTGCAGATTCTGGTAAATAGAACATAGAAATCTGCAGCACATTGCAGGCAGGTCGACCCACAATATTGTGCTGACCATGTAACCTAGTCTGGAAACTGCCGAGAATTTCCCTACTGCATAACCATCTATTTTTCTAAGCTTAAAAGATCCAATTGTATCCACTTTCACCACCTCTGCGGGTGATGTATTCCACGCAGCCAGCACTGTCTGTGTTTTAAAAAAAACTTGCCCATGACTTCCCCTCGATACCTATTTCCAAGCACCTTAAAACTATGCCTCCTCATGCTAGCCATTTCAGCCCTGGGAAAAAGCCTCTGGCTATCTCCACGATCAATGCCTCTCATCATCTTATACACCTCTGTCAGGTGTCCTCTCATCCTCCGTTGCTCCAAGGAGAAAAGGCCATATCTAATCTGTTCAGGCAATAGACAATAGACAATAGACAACAGGCAATGGATAATAGGTGCAGGAGTAGGCCATTCGGCCCTTTGAGCCAGCACCGTCATTCACTGTGATCATGGCTGATCATCCACAATCAGTACCCTGTTCCTGCCTTCTCCCCATATCCCATGACTCCACTATCTTTAAGAGCTCTATCTAAATCTTTCTTGAAAGTATCCAGAGAATTGGTCTGCACTGCCCTTTGAGGCAGAGAATTCCACAGATCCACAACTCTCTGTGTGAAAAAGTTTATCCTCAACTCCATTCTAAATGGACTACCCCTTATTCTTAAACTGTGGCCTCTGGTTCTGGATTCCCCCAATATCGGGAACACGTTTTGTGCCTCTAGCGCGTCCAATCCCTTAAAAATCTTATTTGTTTCAATAAGATCCCCTCTCAGCCTTCTAAATTCCAGCGTATAAAAGCCCAGTCGCTCCAATCTTTCAACATATGACAATCCCGCCATCCCGGGAATTAAACTCGTGAACTTACGCTGCACTCCCTCAATAGCAAGAATGTCCTTCCTCAAATTTGGAGACCAAAACTGCACACAACACTCCAGGTGTGATCTCACCAGGGTTCTGTACAACCGCAGAAGGACCTCTTTGCTCCTGTCCTCAACTCCCCTTGTTATGAAGGCCAAAATGCCATTAGCTTTCTTCATTGCCTGCTGTACCTGCATGCTTACTTTAGGTGACTGATGAAGACGGAAACCTTGATATCGTTGTACTTCCCCTTTTCCTAACTTGATACCATTCAGATAGTAATCTACCTTCCTGTTCTTGCAACCAAAGTGGACAAACTCATACTTATCCACATTAAACTGCATCTGCCATGCATCTGCCCACTCACCCAACCTGTCCAAGTCGCCCTGCACTCTCATAATACCCTCCTTACATTTCACACTGCCACCAAGTTTACTGTCATCTGCAAATTTGCCAATGTTACTTTTAATCCCATCCTCTAAATTATTAATGTATAATGTTTCTTTCTTTTATATCTTTTTATTAATTATTATTGAAAATCAACAACAGAGAAAAATAAATCAAAATAATCAAGACAACATATCTGAATGTAGAATAAGAGTTAAGCTATCAACCAAGCTGAACAGTATATCAATAATAATAAAAAATGTTATAGATTTTTTTGTGGAAAAAAAAAGAATGGGGAAAAACCCATTTGGAGCACACACCCGGAGCTATACGCCATAAAAACTTCCATCAAAAAAAAGACATCAATCCGCCAACCAAATCCATATCCCCAAGCATCGGAATAGGACCATCTTTATTAACTCAAGTATATTGTAAATAGCTGCGGTCCCAGCACCGAGCCTTGCGACAGCCACTAGTCACTGTCTGTCATTCTGAAAGGGACCCGTTAATTTCTACTCTTTGTTTCCTGTCTGCAAACCAATTTTCTATCCGTGTCAGTACCCTACCCCCAATAATATTTGCTCTAATTTTGCACACTAATCTCCTATGTGAAACCTTATCAAAGGCTTTCTGAAAGTCCAGGTACACTACACCCACTGTCTCTCCCTTGTCCATTTTTATAATAACATCCTCAAAAAATTCCAGAAGATTAGTCAAGCATGATTTCCCCTTCGTCAATCCGTGCTGACTCAGCCCGATCCTGTTACTGCTATCCAAATGTGCCGCTATTTCATCTTTTATAATAGACTCCAGCATCTTTCCCACCACTGATGTCAGGCTAACTGATCTATAATTCTTTGCTTTCTCTTGCCTTCCTTTTTTAAAAAGTGGGATAACATTAAGTACCCGCCAATCCGCAGGAACTGATCCTGAATCTATCGAACATTGGAAAATGATTACTAATGCGTCCACGATTTCTAGAGCCACCTCCTTAAGTACCCTGGGATGCAGACCATTAGGCCCCGGGGGATTTATCAGCCTTCAGTCCCATCAGTCTACCCAACACCATTTTCTGCCTAATCTGAATATCCTTCAGTTCCCCTGTTACCCTAGGTCCTCTGGCCACTATTACATCTGGGAGATTGTTTGTATCTTCCCTGGTGAAGACAAATTCCGTTCAAAGACAAAGACCTGTTCAAGTCGTCAGCCATTTCCTTGTTCCCCATAATAATTTCACCCGTTTCTGCCTTCTAGGGACCAGCTTTGGTCTGAACTAATTTTTTCCTGTTCACATACATAAAGAAGTTTTACTATCCTCCTTTATATTCTTGGCTAGCTTACCTTCGTACCTCATCTTTTCTTTTAACATTCGGAATGTTTCTACGACATCCCCCCTCATTAACTTGAACTGCAGGGAATACAGCCCAAGAACTGCTAGATGTTCCTCATACGATAACTCTTTCATTCCTGGAATCATTCTCGTGAATTTTCTTTGAACCATCTCCACTGTGAGTATATCATTTCTAAAACAGGGATCCCAAAACTGCACACAATACTCCTTGTGGTCTCACGGGTGCCTTATAGAGCCTTAACATCACATCCCTGCTCTACTATTCCATACCTCTAGAAATGAATGCCAACATTACAATCCCCTTCTTCACAACTGACTCAACCTGGAGGTTAAAGAATACCAAAGAGAAGTATTCATTGAGGACCTCGCTCACTTCCACAGCCTCCAGGCACATCTTCCCACCTTTATCTCTAATCGGTCCTAGCTTCACTCCTGTTATCCTTTTTTTCTTCACATAATTGAAGAATGCCTTGGGGTTTTCCTTTACCCTACTCACGAAGGCCTTCTCATGCCCCCTTCTTGCTCTTCTCAGCCCCTTCTTAAGCTCCTTTCTTGCTTCCTTATATTCCTCAATAGACCCATCTGATCCTTGTTTCCTAAACCTCATGTATGCTGCCTTCTTCCACCTGACTAGATTTTCCACCTCACTTGTCACCCATGGTTCCTTCACCCTACCATTCTTTATCTTCCTCACCGGGACAAATTTATTCTTTACATCCCGCAAGAGATCTCTAAACATCGACCACATGTCCATAGTACATTTCCCTGCAAAAACATCATCCCAATTCACACCCGCAAGTTCTAGCCTTATAGCCTCATAATTTGCCTTTCCCCAATTAAAAATTTTCCTGTCCTCTTTGATTCTATCCTCTTCCATGATAATTATAAAGGCCAGGGAGCGGAGGTCACTGTCCCCCAGATGCTCACCCACTGAGAGATCTGTGACCTGAACCGGTTCTTACCTAGTACTAGATCTAGTATGGCATTCCCCCTGGTCGGCCTGTCCACATACTGTGACAGGAATCCATCCTGGACACACTTAACAAATTCTGCCCCATCGAAACCCTTGGAACTAATCAGGTGCCAATCAATATTAGGGAAGTTAAAGTCACCCATGATAACAACTCTGTTATTTTTGCACCTTTCCAAAATCTGCCTCCCAATCTGCTCCTCTGTATCTCTGCTGCTACCAGGGGGCCCATAGAATACCCCCAGTAGAGTAACTGCTCCCTTCCTGTTCCTGACTTCCACCCATATTGACTCAAAAGAGGATCCTGCTACATTACCCACCCTTTCTGTAGCTGTAATAGTATCCCTGACCAGTAATGCCACCCCTCCTCCCCTTTTTCCACCCTCTCTATCCCTTTTAAAGCACTGAAATCCAGGAATATTGAGAATCCATTCCTGCCCTTGTGCCAGCCAAGTCTCTGCAATGGCCACTACATCATAATTCCATGTATGTATCCAAGCTCTCAGTTCATCACCTTTGTTCCTGATGCTTCTTGCATTGAGGTACACACATTTCAGCCCTTCTGCCTTACTGTCTATACACATTGTTTTTTCTGCTTCTCTTTCCTCAAAGCCTGTTTACTATGAGGGTTTGCTGTTACTATGAGGGTGATGGATATTCCACACTGTTACAGTCCTGGTAGGAGAAAGGAAAGTCTAGAGGGAGGATTGGGAAGTCAGTCAGACAGGCTGTTCTGTCCTTCTCGATCGATGGACACCAATGTAAATGCGCACCAAGTTGTTAAGAGGGCGGAGTTTTGAATGATGAAGAGTCTCCGCCTGAAAAGTCGACTGTTTATTCATTTCCATAGATGGTGTTTGACCTGTTGAGTTCCGCCTGCATTTTGAGCACGGATCAGAAGGGCTACCGAACTGAGGTAGAGTGCTTCGCCCAGCGAGCTTTTTACTAGCCGATATCAGAGCAATAACTCAGCAGTTCCCCGCTGCATCTTCGCACTTACTACGGGTAGTACCGGTGTTCGCCAGCAGGTGGGAATATTGAGCCGCAGAACAGTGCAAACATTTGCGCCGCTTTCCATCTCCATCGTCTGGTTGAAAACGCCACTACAATAAACAGCAATGGCAAGTTTAGACACGAAACAGGCCGTTTTGACCAACATGTTGTGCCGAACTAATTAAACAAGCAATTAAACTTCGAATTAAAGTAATTCCTTCTACCTGCGCAATAGCTATATCGGGACACCAAGCCACGAGTGTCAGTTGACAGAAAGCTGGGACTGATGGGTGGGTGATAGAGTGAAAAGAGAGGGAGGACTGAGGGAGAGGATTCTGGAGGAAATTTCAAAGATGACAGCTGGAGGCACGGCTGCTAGTGGATAAGCTGGAGCTTTCTTCCCCGGAACGCTGCTGGTCACCCTACAGGGGCTGATCGTAACTTCATGATAGGGCATGGCTTTAGTGTATGGTTGCATTCTTTCTCCCCAAGTTTGGGGAGTCTGCAACTTCGAGGTCACAGGGTTAAGGAGAGAGGGGAAAAGTTTTAAATCTGACTATTTTCACACTGAAGGTGTTAGAACAGCCAGAGGAAGTGGTGGAGGTGAATACATTTACCGTGTTAAAGGATACTTCGACGGCATATGGGTAGGAACGGTTCAGATGGATATGAACCAAAAGCGAGCTAACATAGAGATGCAAACACGAGGAAATCTGCAAGTGCTGGAAGCAACGCACACAAAATGCTGGTGAATGCAGCAGGCCAGGCGGCACCCATAGGAGGAGTTACAGTCGACGTTTCAGGCCGAGACCCTTCGTCAGGACTAACTGAAAAAAGAGATAGTTAGAGATTAGAAAAGGGGAGGGGGAGATCTGAAATGATAGGAGAAGACAGGAGGGGAAGGATGGAGCCAAGAGCTGGGAAGTTGATTGGCAAAAGGAATATGAGAGGATCCTGGGACGAGAGGCCCAGGGAGAAAGAAACGGGGAGGGGGGGATGGGCAAGGAGTGTAGTGTGAATGTGAGGACAGAGAGAAAACAGAGAGAGAGAAAATATATAATAAATAAATAAATAACGGATGGGGTACGAAGGGGAGGAGAGGCAATAATGGAAGTTAGAGAAGTCAATGTTCAAGCCATCAGGTTGGAGGCTACCCAGACAGAATATAAGGTGTTGCTCCTCCAACCTGAGTGTGGCTTCATCTTGACAGTAGAGGAGTGATAACACAGAGATCTTGGTCCGCACAGTGGAGTTTCTCCTAAGGGTCTGTTTTCGTGTGTTATAAATTTGAGGCACTTTGACACGAGCGAGCCCTCCTAAAGTCTGTTCTATAAGGTGGCCCCTCAAATCTGAGGTTGTGCTCGCTAGTTCTGGACAACCCCATCATAGGAAACATCCTCTCCACATCCACCCTATCTAGTCCTTTCAACATTCAGTAGGTTTCAATGAGAATCCCATGCATTCTTCTAAATTCCAGTGAGCACAGGCCCAAAGCTGCCAAACACTCCTCATACTTAACCCCTTCATTTCCAGAATCATCCTTGTGAACCCTCTCTGGACTCTCTCCAACAACAACACATCCTTTCTGAGATATGGGGCCCAATACTCCGACTGCAGCCTGGCCAGTGTCATATAAAGCTTCAGCATTATCTCTTTGTTTTTATGTTCTATTTCCCTTGAAATGAATGCCAACATTGTATTTGCCTCCTTTACCACAGACCCTGTAAATTACCTTTCTGGCAATCTTGCAAAAGGACTCCTAAGTTCCTTTACACCTTTGATATTTGAATTTTCTCCTCAATTAGATAATAGTCTGCACTTTTGTTCCTTTTACCAAAATGCATTATCATACATTTCACAATACTGTATTGCATCTGCCACTTTTTTGCCCATTCTTCCAATTTGTCTAGTCTTTCTGCAATTGCATTGCTTCCTCAGCAATACCTACCCCTCCACCTATCTTTGTATCATCCACAAACTTTGCCACAAAGCCATAAGGGGGCATGGTAGCTTAGTGGTTGGCATAAAGCTGTACAGTACCAGTGACCCAGGCTCAATTCCAGTCATTGTGTCTATGGAGTTTGTACGATCACACCGTGACCCCACAACCTTCCTCCCTGTGCTCTAGTTTAGTTGCAAAGTCCAAAGGCCAACTGGTTGGAGGGTCAACTGGTTATTGTAAATTGCCCCATGGTTCAGCTAGGGTTAAATCGCAGGTTGCTTGACGCATGCTTCAGAGGACCAAAGGGCCTTTTATTTTATGTGCTGTATCTCAATCAATCAATCAGTCAATCAAGGGATAAATATAAACAAAATAAATGGATAATTAAATAAATAATTGAATTTATAAATATTATACATATAATAATTACTCCATTTTGAGTAGTGTTGAAAGGAACAACCTACCTTGGGGAAGCAACAGCGCCTGTGCCTTTGGCACTGAGTCTGGCCCTGTGGTTCAGAAAGGTAGGGAATTGAAGAGGATGGCAGTAGTAGTAGGGAACTGTTTAGTTGGGGGACAGATAGGCAATTCTGTGGATGTAAAAAGGAAACACAGATGGCAGTTTGTCTCCCAGCAGCCAGGGTCCAAGATGTTTCTGAATGCATCCACAATATTCTGAAATGGGAGGGTGAGCAGCCAGAAGCTGTGGTCCATATTAGTAGCAACAACACAGGCAGGAAAAGGGAGGAGGTCCTGAAAACAGAATGCAGAGAGTTAGGAAGGAAGCTGAGAAACAGGATATCGGAGGTAGTAATCTCGGGATTGCCACCTATGCTACATGACAGTGAGAATAGGAGTAGAATGAGGAGCAATTCAGTGCATGGCTGAAGAATTGGAGCAGGAAACAGGGATTCAGATATCTGGATCACTGGGACCTCTGCTGGGGCAGGCACAAAAGAGACAGGTTGTACTTGAATCCGAGGGGGACAAATATCCTTCCGGGCTAGTTTGCTAGAGCTGTTGAGAGTGGTTTATACTAATACAGCAGGGGGATGGGAACCAGTATTATAGAGCTGAGGATAAGCCAGGAGGTTTACAAGTAGATGATGTAACATGTAAAATGAATGTATTACGTGAATGACAAGCCAATCAGTGCATACAACAGCAGGTAGAGCAAAGAAGTAAGTTGTACCACAGAGCCAAAATTCATAAGGGCGAAGCACTGAAAGTGTTGTATTTAAATGCACATAGCATTTGGAAAAAGGTGGGCAAGCTCATGAAGTAATTAGAGATTGGTCGATATGACGTTGTGGGTATCACTGAGTCGTGGCTAAAAGGAGGCCATAGTTGGGAGCTTAACATCAAATGATATACTTTGTGTTGAAAGGACAGACAGGAAGGCATAGTCGGTGGTGTGGTTCTGGTGGTAAGAGATGGAATTACACTTTAGAAAGGGATGAGATAGGGTCAGAGAATGAGGGTGAAGTTAAGAAACTGCAAGTGTAAAAAAAAACTATTATGGGAATCAAATATAGTCCTCCCAATAGTAGCCAAAATGTAAGGGTCAGATTGTAAAGTGAGCTGGAAAGGGCAGATAATATGGGTAATCACACAATTGTAATGGGAGACTTCAATATGCAAAGGGATTGAGCAAATCAAATTATTGTTGGATCACAAGAGAGCGAATCGTTGAATGCCTATGAGGTGGTTTTTTCAGAGCAGCCTGTGCTTAAGCCTACTCAGGGAAAGGCTATCTTAGATTGAATGTTCTGTAATAACCCGGGTTTTATTCGGGAACTTAATGGAAAGGAACCCTGAGTAGGTAGTGATCATAATATGATTGAATTCATGCTACAATCTAGAGGGGGAAGCATAAGTCACATGTATCAGTATTGCAATGCAATAAATGAGCACGAGAGAGGAGATTGCCCAGGTGGACTGGAGAGGGATACTGATGGGGATGACGGCAGACCAGAGGTGGCTGAAGTTTCTGAGAATTGTTCACAAAGTGCAGGATAGATATACCCCACAGAAGAAGTAGTTCTCAAATGGCAGGGCTAGGCAACTGTGCTGACAACACAAGTTAAGGACTCCATGAAAGCCAAGGAAAGGGCATATAATATAGCAAAAGTGAGTAAGAAGTTGGATGATTGAGAGAAAGGATGAAATATGAAGGAAGGCTAACTAATATTATAAAATATGAGAAAATGCTTCTTTTCAGATACAGTATATAAAGAGTAAAAGAGAACCGAGAGTGAATATTGGATTGCTGGAATATAATGATGAAGAGGTAGTAATGGGGACAAAGAAATGGCGCAGGAACTTCATAAGTATTTTACATCAGTTGTCACTGTAAAAAGACACTGGCAGAATGCCAGAAATGTGGGAGCATCTGGGGGCAGAAATCAGTGTCATTGCTATTACTAAGGAGAAGGTGTTTGGGAAGCTGAAAAGTCTATTGGTAAATAAGTCACATGGACCAGATGAAGTACACCCTAGGGCTTTAAAAGAGGTAATTGAAGATATTGTGGAGGTATTAGTAACGATCTTCCAAGAATCATTAGATTCTGGAATTGTTCCTGAAGACTGGAAAACTGGAAATGTCACTCCACACTTTCAGAATGAAGGAAGGCAGAAGAAAGGAAATTATAGGTCATTTAGCCTGACCCAGTGGTTGTAAAGATGTTGGAGTCTATTTTTAAAGATGATGTTTTGGGGTACTTGTAGGCACATGATGAAATAGGCCAAAGTCAGCATAGTTTTCTACAGAGGAAATCTTGTAGGTCAAATCTGTTGGAAATTTTTAAAGGAAATAACAGGTAGGATAGACAAAGGACAGTCAAAGGATACTGTTTATTTGGTATTTCAGAAGGTCTTTAGCAATGTGCTGCACATGAGCCTCCTTAAAATAATAAGAGTCCATGATATTACAGGAAAGGTATGAGCATGAATAGAAGATTGGCTGACTGGCAGGAGACAAACAGTGGGAATAAAGCAGATCTTTTCTGGATGACTGCTGGTGACATTTGGGATGCTGCAGGGGTCAATGCTGGGACGGCTTCTTCTCATGTTGTATGTCAATAATTTGGATGAAGGAATTAACTGCATTGTGGCCAAGTTTGTTAATGATTCAAAAGCAGGTGGAGGGGCAGCTAGTGTTGAGGAAGCAAGGTGTCTGTAGAAGGATGAGAGTGACTGGGGAATGAGAAAAGATGTGGAAGATTGAATATAATATTGGGAAGTGCATGTTAATGCACCTTGGCAGAAGGAATAAAGATATGGACTATTTTCTAAATGGGGAGAAAATTCAAATCTTAGAGGTGTAGAGAGCCTTGCAGGACCCCCTAACAGTTAACTTGCATGTTGTGTCGGTGGTAAGGAAGGAAAAGGCAAGGTGACCATTCATTTTGAGAGGACTAGATTACCAGAGTAAGGATGTAATGCTGAAGCTTTATTAGCATTGGTCAGACCACATTTGAAGTATTGTGAGCAGAATTAGGCCCCTTATCTGAAAAAAGATGTGCTGGCATTCGAGAGGGTTCAGCGGATGTTCACTGGAATGAAAGATTAACTGATGAGGAGCGTTTGATTGCTCTGGACAGGTACTCACTGGAGTTTAAAAGAATGAGGGGAGATCTCATTGAAACCCATCGAATGTTGAAAGGTCTGGAAAGAGTGCAAGTGAATAGGATGTTTCCTGAAGTGGGGGAGGGTTGAGTCGAGGACCAGGGGGCACAGACTCAGAAATAAAAGACATCCATTTAGAAAAGAAATGAGGATTAATTTCTTCAGCAGAAGTGTGGAGGTCAAGGCATTGGGTATACTTAAAGTTCATGATTAATCAGGGTGTCAAAGAGTACAGGGAAAAGGAGGAGAATGTGTTTGAGAGGGATAATAAATCAGCTGTAATGGATTGGTAGAGCAAATTTAATAGGCCGAATAGCCTTATTCTGCTTGTAGGTCATATGGTCTTATGATAAGAAATTTACTTGGAACTCTTCTGCAGATTTAGCTTTTCCGTTCAAGTCACAAGGAAGGATAGTGTGGCAATGGTGACTCATTGTCCATCTTCCTTCTCTTATTCCAATACTCTTGTTTGCCAGTCTCAACAACTTGCTTTCCCAGGGTTGTTCTGTGCATCTGTGCCTTGCACAGACCTACCAAATGTGAACTGGGTTGCACACTCACTACAAGTTGTTGGTGAGACTACGCTTGGAGTACAATGTGCAATTCTGGTCGCCCGGCTGTAAAAATGATTACTTTAATCTGTGAAGATTTACAAGGATACCACGGGACTGGAGGGTTTGAGTTTTTTGAAGAGGCTGGGTATTTCATGGCTTCCCCACCCTCCCTCAACTTAGGAGAGTGACCTATCAAACATGAGGAGTAAAGATCAGATGGATCGTCACAGTGCTTCTCCCCAGGATAGAGAAGTGTAAAATTAATGAGTAGAGTTTTAAGAAGAAATGGGAAAGATGAAATGATAGTGGCTACTACCTAGCTGATCAAAATACCCCTGTAATTTTTTGGTAACTTTCTTCACAATCTGCAGTAGCATCTACTATTATATCATATGCAGAAGTGTTACCATCATCTTATACATTGTGATGCAAATTGTTGACATAAATGAAGGAAAATTGTGGCCCATAGCCATCTCTGTGGCACACCGCAGGCCTGCAGTTTGATAAACAACCTTACAACATAACACTTTGCTCACTACCCTCAAGCCAATTCTGTATGCACATAGCTAGCTCTCACTAAATCACATGCATTGGACCTTCCAGATAGCCTTTCACACAGGATCTTTTTGAAAGCCATGCTTAAGTCTGTATAGACAACTTCCACTACCCTGTCCTCACCAATCTTCTTGCTTACCTCTTCAAAGAATTCTTAATAGATGTGTGAGACATGACTTCCCTTGCATAAAGCCAGATCAGTCCTTGTCTGTCCAACTGCTGGAATACTCTGTTGCTCAGAATCCTCTCCACAACTGATGACAGGGTTGCCGGCCTGTAGTTTATGGCTTCTATTTATTACTGTTCTTAAATGACAGTGCAACACTTGCCATCCACCGATCTCTGGAGATTCACCTGTGGCTGATGATAAGCAAATACTTCTGCCAGGGCCTCTGCAGTTTCTTCTCTGGATTCCCAGAAAAGTCCAAGCATTCATTTACTCATATTCTGCATATCCGTATATTGTCTGAGATATCACACCTCATTTTGCCTCATTTTATTAGCTTCCACGATCTTCTCCACAGTAAAACCTGCAGGGAAATACTTATTAAAATTCTCGCCTGTTCTCTTGTGGCTCCACAGGTGGACAGCCATGTTGATCTTCAAGCGACCGATTCTCCACACTCCTCACTGACAATGCATCCAGTATTTGTTGCTCCCGTTTATACACGGGGCAGAAGAGATCATTAAAATCTATCTATCTAACTAACTATCTATTTATATGTGTATTTGTTCATTCTTTTGATTATTTGTTTGTTTATCTATATATTATTTGTATCTCTCTCTTTTCTGTCCTTCCCCCTCTCCTCCTGCTCTCCCCTTGCCTCCCCTGTCACCCCTTCTCTCCCCTTTCTCTCACTCATTGTCTTTCCCCCTCTACCCCTCCCCTTTCTCCACCCCTCTCCCCCCTCTCCCCCTCTCTTTTCCCTCTTTCTCTCTCATTCTCTCTTCTCCTCTCTCTTTTCTCTCTCCTTCTCTCTCTCCTTCTCTCTTGTTCCCTCTTCTCTCTCTCCTTCTCACTCTCCTCCTCCTCTCTCTCTTTTCTTTCCTCTCTCTCTTTTCTCTCTCCCCCCTCTCTTTACTCTCTCTTCACTCTCTCCTTTTCTCTCATCTTGCTCTCCTTCTCCTTTCTCCTTCCCTCTCTCTCTTCTCTGCCCTCCTTTCTCCATCTTTTCTATCTCCTTCTCTCTCACCACTGTCTCTCTTCTCTCTCTCATCTCTTTCTCTCTCCTCCTCTCTCTCCTTCTATCTCTGCTTCTATCTCTCCTTCTCCTCTCGCTTTCCATCTCTCTCTTTCATCTCTCTCCTCCGCTCCCTCTTTTCTCTCTCCTTTTCTCTCTCTCTTTTCTCTCTCCTCTCTCTCTCCTTTTCTCTATAGTTCTTTCCTCTCTCTCCTTCTCTCTCCAGTTCTTTTCTCTCTCTCTTTCTCTCTCTAGTTCTTTTCTCTCTCTAGTTCTTTTCTCTCTCTCCTTCTATCTCTAGTTCTTATCTCTCCCTCCCTCTCCCTTTCCTTCTCCCTCTCCATCTTACTCTCCCCCTCCCTCCCTCTCCCTCCCTCCCTCTCCCTCCCCTTCTCTCTCCCTGCACTTCTCTCTCCCTGCCCTTCTCTCTCCCTGCCCTTCTCTCTTCCTCC
This sequence comes from Mobula birostris, assembly GCF_030028105.1. Taxonomy (NCBI): domain Eukaryota; kingdom Metazoa; phylum Chordata; class Chondrichthyes; order Myliobatiformes; family Myliobatidae; genus Mobula; species Mobula birostris. The sequence continues at coordinate 192,925,683 of NC_092374.1, read as the reverse complement.
CTCACTCTCTCTCTCTCTCTCTCTCTCTCTCTCTCTCTCTCTCTCATGCAGATACATGGGATTTGCAGGAATTGTTTGCTGTTTTTCAACATCGTTATCCATTAAAAAACAATTATCAAGCTCATTCCTAAAGCTAGTGAGAAAAGATTGTCGGAGATTATAGAAGGATTAGAGGGGATTTGATTGAAACATATATTATTAATGGATTGGACATGCTAGAGGCAGGAAACATGTTCCCGATGTTGGGGGAGTCCACAACCAGAGGCCACAGTTTGAGAATAAGGGGTAGACAATTTAGAATGGAGTTAAGGAAGAAGTTTTTCACCCAGAAAGTTGTGGATCTGTGGAATGCTCTACCTCAGAAGGCAGTGGAGGCCAAATCTCTGGATGCTTTCAGGAAAGAGTTACATAGAACTAAGAACATAGAATAGTACAGCATAGTTCAGGCCCTTCGGCCCACAATGTTGTGCCAACACTCAAACCCTGCCTCCCATATAACCCCCCACCTTAAATTCCTCCATATACCTGTCTAGTAGTCTCTTAAACTTCACTAGTGTATCTGCCTCCACCACTGATTCAGGCAGTGCATTCCACACACCAACCACTCTCTGAGTAAAAAACCTTCCTCTAATATCCCTCTTGAACTTCCCACCCCTTACCTTAAAGCCATGTCCTCCTGTATTGAGCAGTGGTGCCCTGAGGAAGAGGTGCTGGCTGTCCACTCTATCTATTCCTCTTATTATCTTGTACACCTCTGTCATGTCTCCTCTCATCCTCCTTCTCTCCAAAGAGTAAAGCCCTAGCTCCCTTAATCTCTGATCATAATGCATACTCTCTAAACCAGACAGCATCCTGGCAAATCTCCTCTGTACCCTTTCAAATTCTTCCATATCCTTCCTATAGTGAGGTGACCGGAACTGGACACAGTACTCCAAGTGTGGCCTAACCAGAGTTTTATAGAGCTGCATCATTACATCACGACTCTTAAACTCTATCCCTCAACTTATGAAAGCTAACACCCCATAAGCTTTCTTAACTACCCTATCTACCTGTGAGGCAACTTTCAGGGATCTGTGGACATGTAACCCCAGACCCCTCTGCTCCTCCACACTACCAAGTATCCTGCCATTTACTTTGTACTCTGCCTTGGAGTTTGTCCTTCCAAAGTGTACCACCTCACACTTCTCCGGGTTGAAATCCATCTGCCACTTCTCAGCCCACTTTTGCATCCTATCAATGTCTGTCGGCAATCTTCGACAATCCTCTACACTATCTACAACACCACCAATCTTTGTGTCGTCTGCAAATTTGCCAACCCACCCCTCTACCACCACATCCAGGTCGTTAATAAAGATCACGAAAAGTAGAGGTCCCAGAACAGATCCTTGTGGGACACCACTAGTCACAATCCTCCAATCTGAATGTACTCCCTCCACCACAACCCTCTGCCTTCTGCAGGCAAGCCAATTCTGAATCCACCTGGCCAAACTTCCCTGGATCTCATGCCTTCTGACTTTCTGAATAAGCCTACCGTGTGGAACCTTGTAAAATGCCTTACTAAAATCCATATAGATCACATCCACTGCACTACCCTCATCTATATGCCTGGCCACCTCCTCAAAGAATTCTATGAGTCTTGTTAGACACGATCTGCCCTTCACAAAGCCATGCTGACTGTCCCTGATCAGACCATGATTCTCTAAATGCCCAGAGATCCTATCTCTAAGAATCTTTTCCAACAGCTTTTCCAGCACAGACGTAAGGCTCACTGGTCTATAAATACCCAGACTATCCCTACTACCTTTTTTGAACAAGGGGAAAATATTTGCCTCCCTCCAAACCTCCGGTACCATTCCCGTGGATAACGAGGACATAAAGATCCTAACCAGAGGCTCAGCAATCTCTTCCCTCGCCTCATGGAGCAGCCTGGGGAATATTCTGTCAGGCCCCGGGGACTTATCTGACCTAATGTATTTTAACAACTCCAACACCACCTCTCCATTAATATCAACATGCTCCAGAACATCAACCTCACTCATATTGTCCTCACCATCATCAAGTTCCCTCTCATTGGTGAATACCGAAGAGAAGTATTCATTGAGGACCTCGCTCACTTCCACAGCCTCCAGGCACATCTTCCCACCTTTATCTCTAATCGGTCCTACCTTCGCCCCTGTCATCCTTTTGCTCTTCACATAATTGAAGAATGCCTTGGGATTTTCTTTTACCCTACTCGCCAAGGCCTTCTCATGCCCCCTTCTTGCTTTTCTCAGCCCCTTCTGAAGCTCCTTCCTTGCTTCCCTATATTCCTCAATAGACCCATCTGATCCTTGCTTCCTAAACCTCATGTATGCTGCCTTCTTCCACCTGACTAGATTTTCCACCTCACTTGTCACCCATGGTTCCTTCACCCTACCTTTCTTTAGCTTCCTCAGCCGGTCAAATTTATTCCTAACACCCTGCAAGAGATTTCTACACATCGACAACATGTCCATTGTACATTTCCCTGCAAGAACATCATCCCAATTCACACCCGCAAGTTCTAGCCTTATAGCCTCATAATTTGCCCTTCCCCAATTAAAAATTTTCCTGTCCTCTCTGATTCTATCCTTTTCCATGATAATGCTAAAGGCCAGGGAGCTGTGGCCACTGTCCCCGAGATGCTCACCCACTGAGAGATGTGTGACCTGACCCTGATCATTACCTAGTACTAGATCTAGTATGGCAGATAGATAGAACTCTTAAAGATAGCGGAGTCAAGGGATATGGGGAGAAGGCAGGAACGGGCTACTGATTGTGGATGGTCAACCATGATTGCAGTGAATGGCGGTGCTGGCTCAAAGGGCTGAATGGCCTACTCCTGTAGCTATTGTCTATTGTCTATTATAGAATCCTGATCAAATAAATTATGCTTGATTATCATTGCATGCATCGGTTGCTTTATTAAATTTTAATAAACATATTTGTACTTATATCACGAATGCATTCATTCTGAAGCTGACTACACAATCCACTGTGATCTGCTGAAAGTAGCTGTGTTGTTTGATTATGGCTGTGATCAATATTGTTCTGCCGTACGGTACAACTGTTGTCCTGTTCATAGACTACTGACGCCAGAGATCCATCTGAGAGTTAATTGTGTTTTTTGATGTTCAAAGTTCAAAGTAAATTTATTATCAAAGTATGTATACAGTATATACTAGTTTGAAATTCAATTTCTTGCAGGTACTCATAGAAATAGAATAAAATCAATGAAAATCTACACACTAAGACAGATAAAGAACTAATGTGCAAAAGAAGACGAATGCAAAACTACGATAATAAGTAGGCAAGCAAGTTAATAAATGTGTAGCAATAAACAAACAAATAAAAATGACAAATAAATAAATATATATAAACAGACTCACACACTCATCATCAGCTTATATTAGTGAGGTGGAAGGTAGAAGTTATTAAATCAATATAGTGGGCAGTAGGTTGAGTTGGGCGGTGTTGCATTTGCAGTGACCATGGCTGAGGCTGCCGTTTGATCCCTCATGGGAAGAGCGGCTCAGATTGGAATATAAAGGTGAGCTGCATTTCACATATCTGTTAAACCATAAAATTGACTCTGCGTTGAAGGGAAAGGAAAAGATCCAAGATCGAGTCATAGAACAGAGAGAGATATGCATCAGAGTTATCATTTTGAATCATATAAAGGGAACTCAATGGAGACATAATGTATGTATTAATGGTTATGAGGCATAGATAAGGTAGGCTTAGTAGGTGAGACAGAGGACCTTTACAGGATATCTGTTAGATTTGTAGCACAGGAGATGGAAGAAGAATGTAGAACACCATGTTGTGCCTAAAAAGTAAATGAAAAACACACAAAAACGAATCCTTCCTACCTACACAATGTCCATAGTCCTCCACCTTCCTCACATTCATTGCCTCTCTAAGCATCTCTTAAAAGCCTCTGAAGTATTTGCTTCAACCACCAGACCAGGCAGCACATTACAGACACCCACCACTCTCTGAGCAAAAATTTACCCCTCGCATCCCCTTTGAACCTACCCCTCTCACCTTCAATGCATGCCCTCTGGTATTAGACATTTCTATCTTCGGAAACAGATATTCTCTGTCCAATCTATCTAAGCCTCTCATAATCTTATAAGACCATAAGATATAGGAGCAGAATTAGACCATGTGGTTATTTGAGACTGCTCTGCCATTTCATTATGGCTGATCCAATTTTCCTCTCAGCCCCAATCTCCTGCCTTCTCCCCACATCCCTTCATGCCCTGTTCAATCAAACCATTTTCAGAAATCCCTTCAGCCTCTGCCATTCCAGTGAAAACAACTCAAGCTTGTTCAGCCCATCATGGTAGTACGTACATGCCTTCGAAACTAGGTGGAATCCCGCTAAACCTCTTCTGCACCCTGTCCGAAGCCTCTACATCTTTCCTATAGTGAGACAACCAGAACTGCTTGCAAAAGTCTAGATGTAGCCTAGATAGAGCTTTATAAAGTTGCAACATAACCTCTTGACTTTTTAACTCAATGTCTCGACTAATAAAAACATGCATTCAATAAGCCTTCTTAACCACCCTGTGGACCTGTGTAGCCACTTTCAAGGAGCTATGAACTTGGATCCCAGGATCTCTCTGCTCAGCAACACTTCTAAGGATCTTGCCTTAATAGTGTACTGTCTCCTTGAATTTGCCCTACCAAGGTGCAACACCTCACATTTATCTGGGTTAAACTACATCTGCCATTTCTCTGTGGAGATTCCAGCACAGGATCCCTGTGGAACACCACTAATTACAGCCCTCCAGCTTGAATAAGTCCCTTCAAACACTACACTCTGTCTTCTGTGCACAAGCCAGTTCTGAATCCAAACAGCCAATTCACTACAGACCCCATGCATCACAATGTTCTGCATTAGCCTCACATGAGGGACTTTGTCAAGCACTTTACTGAAAGTCATGTAACAACATCTATTACTCTACCTCCATCAATGTCTCTTGTCACCTTGTCAAAAAATTTAATCAAGATGGAAGGACACGATCTGCCCCACCCAAGTTCATGATGGCTCCCTAATTAGTACATGGGAATACCTCTGATGGGGTGGAACCAATTTAATGTAGCAGCCTCACTACAGGAAGGATGCGAATACTATGGAAAGCGTGCAGAGGAGATTAACAAAGATGTTGCCTGGATTGGAGAGCAGGCCTTATGAGAATAAGTGGAGTAAACTGGGCCTTTTCTTCTTGGAGTGATGGATAGAGGTGACCTGATAGAGGTGTATACGACGATGAGAGGCATTGATGGTGTGGACAGCCAGAGGCGTTTTCCCAGGGCTGATATGGCCAACACGAAGGTGCATAGTTTTAAGGTGCTTCACAGAAATTCCTTTAGCCAAAGGGTGGTGAGTTTGTGGAATTTGTTGCCACCTGCAGCTGCGGAGGCCAAGGTTGTTGGGTGTGTTTAAGGCAGAGATTGATAGGTCCTTGATTGGACATGGCATCAAAGGTTACGGGGAGAAGGCCAAGAACTGCAGTCGAGGAGGAGATAGAAAAAGGATGAGCCATGACTGAATGGCGAAGCAAATTCGATGAACCAGATGGCCTAATTCTGCTCCTCTGTCTTATGGTCTTATGGTCTTATGTCTATCCAAATACTCATATATCCGATCGCTTAGACTACCATCCAATAACTTCCCCACTGCTGATGTCTGGCTCACTGCCCGATAATTTCCAGGTTTATATTTTGAGTTTTCTTTAAACAACAGGTAAGTATTAACTATCTTTCAATCTTTCAGTATGACACCTATTGCTAAGCATGATTCATAAATCTCTGCAAGGGCCCCTGTAAATTTTGCACTGACTCCCATAGGGTCCAATGGAACACCTTGTAATGTCCTGAAGACTTATCTATCCTAATTTTCCTTAGGTCAGCAAACATCTCCTCCTCTTTAATCTGTATAGGGTCAAATGAACTCAATGCTGTTTTCCCTCACTTGTATATACTTTTAAACCATCTATTGAGTAAATACAGATGCAAAACATCCATTAATGATCTCACCCATCTCTTCTTGGCTATAAGCATGATTACCATACTCATCCTCCAGAAGACCAATTTTAAAGCTTGCCATAATTGTATTCTTAATATGTCTGTAGAATTCCTTTTGATTCTCCTTCACCTTTTCTGCTAGGTCAGCAAAGTGTTTCGATGAGAGCTCCTGATTCCTTCCTTCAGTGTCCCTTTGCATTTCGTATAGTTCACAACTACCTCTTTTTTTCCTTCCTGCCTATCTCTTGAAAACCATGGTTCCCTAAACCTGTTATCTTTGCCTTTAATTCTGACAGGCAGAAACATTTGTACACTTAATTTTTCACTTTGGAGGCCTCCCTCTCACCATGTACGCCTTTGCCAGAAAACACATCCTTTCTGATACCAACAAAATTGGATCTTCTCCCATTTAGAATCACAACTGGTGAACCAAACATAACTTTTTTATATTTACTTTAAAACTAATGCCATTGTGATCATAATGTGTTTCCCCACACAATATTCTGTCACGTGCTCTGTCTCCTTCCCTAATAGCAGGTCAAATATCATGCACTCTCTCATTGGACATCTACGTACTGATTAATGAACTTCCCTGAATACGTTACACAAACTCAGTCCCACGTAGTTCTTTTGCAGTACGGGAGCCCCAGTCAATATGTGGAAAAATGCACCACCTACGATAACAATCTTACATTTCTTGTAACAGAGTGCAATCTATCCCCAGATTTGTTCCTCTAAATCCTCGGACTGTTGCCTGGTCTGTTATACAGCCCCATAAACATACAGTAGTTATACCTTTCTTCTATTTTAGTTCCACACATAACTACTCACTAAACGAGTTCTCCAGTCTGTCCTGACTGAGCACTGCGGTGATATTTCCCCAGAGTCGTAACGCCGCCCCTCCTCTTTTAATCATTCCCACTCTGTTGTGTATAAAAAACGGAACCACGGAATACTGAGCTGTGAGTCTTGCCCCTCTAATTCTAATGGCCACAATATCATCTGCCTTTCTGACAGTACTTCTTGCACTGAAATATACACAACTCAGGACATAAGTCCCTCCATGCTCAACCTTCTGATTCCTGACTTGGTGTGAGGTTTGGTACTAGCCCCTGCAGCTCAAGTTTACACCCTACCCACCACCGCCCCACATGGAAAACGAAACAAAGTTCTTGCATACTAATGTACCACACACAACTTAATATGTAATACTAGTACAAATAAGTTATCTAATAAGGTACATTTACAGCACAAGATAAAAAAAACAACTGCATAACGCCACTGGTTCTTCATACTTGGTGAGAACTGGCTGGTGGAAGAGAGTTGGGCATTCTCACAACCCAGGGAAGGAAACAGAGTGTTGAAACAAACTGAATATCACCAGAAGGGGAGACAAAATTAGGACCAGAAGACCATAAGATATAGAAGCAGAAGTAGGTGATTTGGCCCATTGAGTCTGCTCTGCCATTCAATCATGGGATGATCCAATTCTTCCAGTCATTCCCACTCCCCTGCATTCACCCCATACCCTTTGATGCCCTGGCTAATCACGAACCTATATATCTCTGCCGAAAAAATACACCCAATGACCTGGCCTCCACTGCAGCTCGTGGTAACAAGTTCCACAGTTTTTCCATCCTCTGACTAAAGTAATTTCTCCCCATCTCATTTCTAAAAGGACATCCTTCAATCCTGAAGTTGTGCCCTCTTGTCATAGAATCACCGACCATGGGAAATAACTTTGCCGTATCTAATCTGTTCAGGCCTTTTAACATTCGGAATTATTTCTGTGAGAACCCCCCTCATTCTCCTGAGCTCCAGGGAATACAGCCCAAGAACAGCCAGACGTTCCTCATACGGTAACCCTTTCATTCCTGGAATCCTTTTCGTGAATTTTCTCTGAACCATCTCCACCGTGAGTATATCCTTTCAAAATTAAGGAGCCCAAAACTGCACACAATTCTCCATGTGGTCTCACGAGTGCCTTATAGAGCCTCAACATCACATCCCTGCTCTTAATATTCTCCACCTCTAGAAAAGAATGCCAACATTGCAATCGCCTTCTTCGCAACCAACTCAACCTGGAGGTTAAACTTTAGGGTATATTGCACAGGGACTCCCAAGTCCCTTTTCTTCTCTGCATTTTGAATTCTCTCCCCATCTAAATAATAGTCTGCCCATTTATTTCTTCCACCAAAATGCATGCCCATACACTTTCAACATTCTATTTCATTTGCCATTTCTTTGCCCATTCTCCTAAACTATCCAAGTCTCCCTGCAGGCTCTCTGTTTCCTCAACACTAACCACTCCTCCACATATCTTTGTATCATCGGCAAATTTAGCCACAAATCCATTAATACCGTCATTCAAATCATTGACATACATCATAAAAAGCGATGTTCCCAAAGATGACCCCTGTGGAACTCCACTGGTATCCGGCAGCCAGCCAGAATAAGGTCCCTTTATTCCCACTCTCTGTTTTCTGCCGATCAGCCAATGCTCCACACACTCTAGTAAATACCCTGTAATTCCATGGGCTGTTGGCTTGCTAAGCAGCCTCATGTGTGGTAACTTGTCAAAGCACTTCTGAAAATCCAAGTACATAATGTCTACAGCATCTCCCTTTGTTTACCCTGCTTGTAGTTTCCTCAAAGAATTGTAATAGATTTGTCAGGCAGGAATTTCCTTTCAGGAAACCATGCTGGATTTGGCCCATCTTGTCATCTCCGTCTAGGTACTCCATGATCTCATCCCTAACAAACGATTCCAACAACTTTCCAAACAGTGATGTCAGGCTAACAGGGCTATAGTTTCCTTTCTTGTGCCTCCCACCCTTTAACATTTTTCTCTGGCTCTTGCCAAACTCACGGTTGATTTCATGCTTTGTTCCTGCCAATCTTGCGACAGAGTATTTCGTTATCTTCTAACCGAGACATGAACTGCAGATTCCTCTTTTCTGTTTAAGTCAGTTGTTGTTTTTTCCCTTCACAAGGCCTTGCTTCTAAGACACTCCAGACCTTCTACCCACAGATTTGAGATTATATTTCTACCTGTTCATTCACTGTGAGGACAAACAACTATTGTGACTCCACAGGCCTATTTGTACAAGATGTTCTGAAAATCCATCCCTTAGACGTTCTACAAATTCTCTCTCTTGATGTCCAGTACTGACCAAGATTTTCCAATCCACTTTCATGTTAAAATCCCCAACGATTATCATGACATTGCCTTTCTGACATGCCTATTCTATCTGCAACTGTAGTTTGTAATCCATATCCCGGCTGCTGATTGGAGGCCTGTTTACAACTTCCATTAGGGTCCTTTTACCCTTGCCATTTTAAACTCAACCCACGAAGAGTCTACACCTTCCAATCATATGTCATCTCTTCCTAATGCTTTAATATTATTTCTTATACCCAGAGCCACACCTCCCTCTCTGCTTTCAAAGTTATCTTTTGAATATATTGTATGTCCTTGGATGTTCAGCTCCCGATGGCATCGGTGATGACAACAATGCCACATTTGTCAATCTGTAGCTGAACTTCAGGATCGTCCAGTTTATTCCTTATGCTGCTTGCATTCAAATACATCACTTTCAGTCCGGTATTTGTTGCTTTCTGTTTTAACTGCACCACGCCTCTATTGCCCTGTAACTCATGCCACTAGTTTGATTCAGCCTCATCTCTTGCCTGTTCTTTCTATATTCTCTGTTCCACGCTTCACTGATTTGTTTCTGTTTTCCCATTCCTCAGCCTTCTCACTCTGGTTCCCAAACCCCCGCCAAGTTAGTTTAAGCCCTCTTAAACAGCTCTATAACATGTGCCCGCTCGGATACTGGATCCCTTTGGGTTCAGATGTAACCCGTCCTTTTTTGTACAGGTAGCACCTCCCCCAGAAGAGGCCCCAATGATCCAGGAATCTAAAGCCCTGCCTTCTACACCAGTCTCTCAGACACACACTAACAGGCCTGATCATGGTATTGTTCCGCTAGCTTGCACGTGGCACAGGAAGCAGTCCAGAGATCGCTACCCTCTGAATAGTAATCCTGAAAATGCTAACCAATTGCAATGATTTGAGATTAGATTTCTGTCTCTTCATCCATTGAGGGGACAAATGACTTTGTGACTCCACAAGCCTAATTGGACAAATCTCTGTAATTCGAGAGCCAGACCGAGGTTATGTGTCATAGAACATCAGGAGCATTGCTGTGGTGAAGGAGTCCATACCGTCATTCAAGTTTGCTGCAGCTGCATTTGAAGGCAACTTATCATTCTGTCAGCTGCAACCATCTATCTGACCATTATCCTCTGATATATCTCATTAACAAGGCCTTTCGCCGATAGGACTAACGCTCACTGGATGCCTTTCTTTGAATGTGCCTCGCACCATTCTCTGAGGTTTTAGAGACAGTTGTGTGAGTAAAGCCTGGGAGATGAGCACTTTCTGAGATACTCAAAGCACATCATCTGGCACCGACGTTCATTCCACGGTCAATGTCACTTAGATCACATTTCCTCACCATTCTGTTGTTTGCCGTGAACAACAGCTGAACCTCCTGACCATGCCTTCATATTCATAAGCATTCAACTTCTGCCACGTGATTGACTAATTAGATAGTTTTATTAACGAGCAGATGTACAGGTTTACCTAATAAAGTGGTCACTGAGTGTATAATATTACTGATGCAGGAACACCTGTCTCTCGTAAACTCTTTGAATGTGTGTGGTTAAAGTTCAAAGTACATTGATTATTAAAATACACTTTGTATGCAGATTACAACCCTGATACTCGCCTTCCCCACCGAGAACCAAGAAACAAAGAAAACCGTGCAACCGGTTCAAAGAAAAGAGTATACCCCCTCCCTGGACCCCCACCCAGCGGAGAAGAGAAATCGCGCAACTGGAAAAACCAAAACGAACGAAAGTGCACAGAATATATAAAACATGCCTTTCACATATGCCTCGATTATTTCAATTTTCCATGGCGCCTTAATTGGCAAGAACTGGAGTCGATCATCGGCTCTGACCCATCGCCATGCTTCGTGGCCTCAAATCCACAGGCTTCGTTCGATTTTCCAGTCATCCAGTATAATGCCGGAATCTATCGATTCTTGGAAGATCATCTTTAATGCCTCCACAATCCCTCTAGCTACTTCCTTCAGAACCCGAAGATGCATTCCATCAGCTCCAGGAGGTTTATCCACTCTCAGACCATTAAGATAAGTGAGCACCTTCTCAGTCGTAATTTTCATGAAACAAAAATTCACTTCCCTGACACTGTTGAATGTCCGGTATGCTGCAGACATCTTCCACTGTGAAGACTGTTGCAAATTAGGCATTCAGTTTTTCTGTCAGCTCAGCATCTCTCATTACAATATCTCCAGCGCCATTTTGTATTTGTTCTATATCTACCCTCGGCTCTCTTTTACCCTTTATATACTTTTCAAAAAAGCTTTTAGTATCTTCCTTGACATTAGTCGCCAGCTTCCTCTCATAATTTATCTTTTCTTTCCAAATGACCTACTTAGTTACCTACTGCAAGTTTTTAAAAGTTCCCCAATCCTCTATCTTCCCACTAGTTCTGGCTTCCTTGTATGTCCCCTCTTTCGCTTTTACTTGGGCTCTGACTTCACATATCAGACAGGTTTGTGTTCTGCTTCTTTTTGAATATTTCTTTTTATTTGGAATATACTGTATCTGTCTTCCACTTTCCTCATTTATCGCAGAAACTCCAGACATTGCTGGTCTGCTGCACTTCCTGCAAGTATCCCATTCCAGTCAACTTTGGCCAGTTCCCCTCTCATACTATTGTAATTTCCTTTATTCCACTGTAATACCGATGCATTGGATTTTATTTTCTCCTTCTTAAATTTCAATGTGAACTCTATTATATTGTGCTCACTGTTCCCTAAGCGTTCCTTAACTTTAAGCTCTTTTATTACCTCCGGATCATTGGACAATACCCAATTGAACACAGTCGATCCGCTAGTGGGCTCAACAACAAACTGTTTTGAAAAGCCATTCCTTCAACATTTTACAAATTATCTCTCTTAAGGTCCAGTATTGACCTGGTTTTTCCAGTACACTTTCAAGTTCCAATTCCGAACAATAATGATGACATTGCCTTTCTGATAGGCCTTTTCTATCTCATGATGTAATTTGTAATCCACATCCAGGATGCTGTTTGGAGGGCTGCAGACAACTGCCATTGGGTCCTTTTACCCTTGCCATTTCCTAACTCAACCCATGAAGACTCTACACCTTCTGATCCTATGTTATCATTTTCCAATGATTTAATATTATTTCTTGTACACGGAGCCACACCATGCTCTTTCTGATACACCGTATATCCTTGGACGTTCAGCTCCCAGTTGCAGCCATCCTTTAGCCAAGTTTCAGAGATGGCCACAATGTCATATTTGCCAATCTGTAGCTGAATTTCAAGATCATCCATATTTTTCCTAGTATTGCTGGCGTTCAAATATAACACTCTCAGTCCCGTATTTGTTGCTTTCTGTTTTAACTGAACCACGCCTCTATTGCCCTGTAACTCATGCCACTGGATCTGATTAAGCCTCATCTCCTACACATTCTTTCTATAATCTCGGTGGCATGCTATCTTTCATTTATTTTCATTTCTCTTTCCTCAGCCCTATCATACCAGTTCCTACACCACCACGCGCCCCCCAGCCAAATTAGTTTAAACGCCCCTCAGCCGCTCTATCAAATGTGCCCACTAGGATGTTGGACCCCTTTGGGTTCAGGTGTAACCCATCTTTTTTGCACAGGTCGTACTTCCCCCAGAATAGGCCCCAATGATCCAGAAATCTGAAGCCCTGCCCTACACCAGTCTCTCAGACACACATCAATCCGCTTGGTCATGCACTCGTTAGCACATGGCACAGGCAGCAATCCTGAGATTACTACCCTCTGGATAGTAATCCTGAAATTGCTATCCAATTGCAATGCTTTGCACTGAGCGGTGGGAACATTCACAATTTTCTCCGGCTTTTGCCAAACTCATGGTCGATTTCATGCTTTGTTCCTGCTGATCTTCCAACAGAGTATTTTGTTATCTTCTAACCAAGACATGAACCGCAGGTTCCCCTTTTCTGTTTAAGTCAGTTGATGTTTTTTCCCCTCACAGGGCCTTGCTTCTAAGACACTCCAGACCTTCTATCCACTGATTTGAGATTAGATTTCTGCCTGTTCATTCACTGTGAGGACAGACGTCTATTGTGACTCCACAGGCCTATTTGTACAAGCTGTTCTGAAAATCCATCCCTTAGACGTTCTGCAAATTCTCTCTCTTGACGTCCAGTACTGACCAAGATTTTCCAATCCACTTTCATGTTAAAATCCCCAACGATTATCATGACATTGCCTTTCTGACATGCCTATTCTATCTGCAACTGTAATTTGTAATCCATATCCCGGCTGCTGATTGGAGGCCTGTATACAACTTCCATTAGGGTCCTTTTACCCTTGCCATTTTAAACTCAACCCATACAGCTTCCAATCGTATGTCATCTCTTTCTAATGATTTAATATTTTTTCTTATACACAGAGCCACACTGCCCCCTCTGCCTACTAATTTATCTTTCGAATACACCTTGGATGTTCAGCTCCCGATGGCATCAGAGATGACTGCAACGCCATATTTGTCAATTTGTAGCTGAATTTCAAGATCGTTCATTTTATTCAGAATATATAGAACAGGCCTTTCACACACACCTCAGTGATTTCAATCTTCCATGGCACCTTAATTGATGAGAACTGGAGTCGATCGTCAGCTCTGACCCATCTCCATGCTTCTTGGCCTCGAATCCATTGGCTTCGTTCGAATTATAATTGAATAGACTCGGAGACTACAAGGGTAAAAGGGCCCTGATGGGAGTTGTATACAGATCCCCAGACAGTACTAAGGATGTGGCCTACAAATTACAACGGGAGATAGAAAACGCAGCCAAAAGGACAGTATTACAATATTCATGGGGGACTTCAATACGCAGGCAAAATGGGAAAGTCAGGCTGGTGCTAGATTCCAGGAAGGGAAATTTCTAGAATGCCTACAACATGACTTTTTAGATCAGCTTGTTGTTGATTCCACTGGAGGATCAGGTATTCTGGATACATTGTTGTACAATTGATGAGAGAGGTTAAGATAAATCATCAGATTAGATCCAGTTCCTTCAGAAATTTTAGATGGAGAAGCTAAAGTCAGATGTATCAGTATTACAGTGGAGTAAAGGGATGCACAGAGGTATGAGAGAGGAGCTGGCCAGAAATGATTGGAAAAGAAGACTAGCAGGGTTGATGGTGGAGTAATAATGGCTGGATTTCAGAAAGCAATTGGGAATGCATAGGAAGAAACAACATAACGAGAAAGAAGTATTCTAATGGAAAGATGACACAACCATGGCTAATGAAGTCTGTGGAATTAAGGGAATCAAGTAGTGAGATCATGGAGAAAAGGAGGAGGTGCTTGCTGTCTTGAGGAAAATTAAAGTGGATAAATCCCCGGGACCTGACCAGGTGTTTCCTCGGACCTTGAAGGAGACTAGTGTTGAAATTGCGGGGGCCCTGGCATTTAAAATGTCGCTGTCTACGGGTGAGGTGTCGGAGGATTGGAGAGTGGCTCATGTTGTTCCATCGTTTAAAAAAGGATCGAAAAGTAATCCGTGATATTATAGGCCGGTAAATTTAACGTCGGTAGTAGGTAAGTTATTGGAGGGAGTACTAAGAGACAGAATCTACAAGCATTTGGATAGACAGGGACTTATTAGGGAGAGTCAACATGGCTTTGTGCCTGGTAGGTCATGTTTGACCAATCTATTGGAGTTTTTCGAGGAGGTTACATGAAAGTGGATGAAGGGAAGGCAGTGGATATTGTCTACATGGATTTCAGTAAGGCCTTTGACAAGGTCCCGCATGGGAGGCTAGTTAGGAAATTTCAGTCACTAGGTATACAAGGAGAGGTGGTAAATTGGATTAGACATTGGCTCAATGGAAGAAGCCAAAGAGTGGTAGTAGAGAATTGCTTCTCTGAGTGGAGGCCTGTAACTAGTGGTGTGCCACAGGGATCAGTGCTGGGTCCATTGTTATTTGTCATCTATATCAATGATCTGGATGATAATGTGGTAAATCGGATCAGCAAATTTGCTGATGA
Organism: Mobula birostris; assembly: GCF_030028105.1. Classification (NCBI taxonomy): domain Eukaryota; kingdom Metazoa; phylum Chordata; class Chondrichthyes; order Myliobatiformes; family Myliobatidae; genus Mobula; species Mobula birostris. The sequence goes on along the minus strand of NC_092374.1, from coordinate 192,910,460 downwards.
TACAAAGATTGGAGGTGTAGTAGACAGTGAGGAAGGTTTTCAGAGCCTGCAGAGGGACTTGGACCAGCTGGAAAAATGGGCTGAAAAATGGTAGATGGAGATCAATACAGACAAGCGTGAGGTGTTGCACGTTGGAAGGACAAACCAAGGTAGAACATACAGGGTTAATGGTAAGGCACTGAGGAGTGCAGTAGAACAGAGGGATCTGGGAATACAGATACAAAATTCCCTAAAAGTGGTGTCACAGGTAGATAGGGTCATAAAGAGAGCTTTTGGTACATTGGCCTTTATTAATCAAAGTATTGAGTATAAGAGCTGGAATGTTATGATGAGGTTGTATAAGGCATTGGTGAGGCCGAATCTGGAGTATTGTTTTCAGTTTTGGTCACCAAATTACAGGAAGGATATAAATAAGGTTGAAAGAGTGCAGAGAAGGTTTACAAGGATGTTGCCGGGACTTGAGAAACTCAGTTACAGAGAAAGGTTGAATAGGTTAGGACTTTATTCCCTGGAGCGTAGAAGAATGAGGGGAGATTTGATAGATGTATTTAAAATTATGATGGGTATAGATAGAGTGAATGCAAGTAGGCTTTTTCCACTGAGGCAAGGGGAGAAAAAAACCAGAGGACATGGGTTAAGGGTGAGGGGGGAAAAGTTTAAAGGGAACATTAGAGGGGGCTTCTTCACACAGAGAGTGGTGGGAGTATGGAATGAGCTGCCAGATGAGGTGGTAAATGCGGGTTCTTTTTTAACATTTAAGAATAAATTGGACAGATACATGGATGGGAGGTGTATGGAGGGATATGGTCCGAGTGCAGGTCAGTGGGACTAGGCAGAAAATGGTTCGGCATAGCCAAGAAGGGCCAAAAGGCCTGTTTCTGTGCTGTAGTTTCTATGGTTCTATGGTATGGTTCTATGGAGATGTCAAAGCCAATGTAAAATCCAAAGAGAGGGCATATACAAGAGCCAAAAGTAGTGGGAAATTAGAGGATTTACAAACCAACAGAAGGCAACTAAAAAGTCATTAAGTTAAAGATGAAAATGGAGGAATTCTCTACAGAGTCTCAGTGGTTAGATGTTAAAAACAGGAAGTGGTTAAAAACTCTACTTGCTGTTTTTTTATAGACCACCCAATATTAACAGGGACAACAAGGAGCAGATAGAGAGACAGATTCTGGAAAGGTGCAATAATAACAAGGTTGTTGTGGTGGGATATATTAATTTCCCATACATCGATTGGCATTTTCCTGGAGCAAGGGGTTTAGATGGGGTAGAGTTTGTTAGGTGTGTTCAGGAAGGTTTCTTGACACAATACGCAGATAAGTCAACAAAAGGAGAGGCTGTATTTGATCTGGTATTGGGAAATGAACCTGGTCGGATGTCAGATCTCTCACTGGGGGAGCATTTTAGAGATAGTGATCACAATTCTATCTCCTTTACCATAGCTTTGCAGAGGGTTAGGAGCAGAGAAGCATTTCATTGGTGAAAGGGGAAATATGAGACGATCAGGAAGGAATGTGGAAGCATAAACTGGAAAGAGATGTTCTCAGGGAAACATACAGAAGAAATGCGGCAAATGCTTAAAGGATATTTGTGTGGAGTTCTGCATAGGTACATTCCAATGAGACAGGGAAAGGATGGTAGGGTACAGGAACTGTAGTTTACAAAGGCTGTTGTAAATCTAGTCAAGATGAAAAGAAGAGCTTGTGAAAGGTTCAAAAAACTAGGTCAGGATAGAGATCAAGAAGATTATAAGGCTAGCAGGAAGGAGTTTAAGAATGAAATTAGGAGTGCTAGAAAGGGCTATAAGAAGGCCTTGGCGGACAGGAATAAGGAAAAACCCAAGGCATTGTACAATTATGTGAAGAGAAAGACGATAAGACATGAGAGAATAGGACCAATGGAAAAGTGTATCAGATTGAATGAGAGGTACTTAATGAATACTTTGCTTTGTATTCACTGCGGAAAAGGATCTTGGCAATTGTAGAGATGACTTGCAGCGGACTGAAACAGAAAAAGATCTTGGCGATTGTAGAGATGACTTACAGCGGACTGAGAAGTTTGAGGATGTAGATATTAAGGAAGAGGATGCACTGAAGATCTTGTAAAGATTCAAGTTGGATAAGTCACTGGGATGGGACGAGATGTACCCCAGGCTACAGTGGGAGTCAAGGGAGGAGATTGCTGAGCCTCTGGCGATGGTCTTTGCATCATCAATGGGTCGGGAGAGGTACCGGAGGATTGGAGGGTTGCGGATGTTGTTCCCTTATTCAAGAAAGGGAATAGAGATAGTCCAGGAAATTATAGACCAGTGAGACTTACTTCAGTGGTTGGTAAGTTAATGGAGAAGATCCTGAGAGGCAGGATTTATGGACATTTGGAGAGGCATAATATGATTAGGAATAGTCAGCATGGTTTTGTCAAAGGCAGGTCCTGCCTTACGAGCCTGACTGAATTTTTTGAGGATATGACTGAACACATTGATGAAGGCAGAGTAGTAGGTGTGGTGTATGTGGATATCAGCAAGGCATTTGATAAAGCACCCCATGCAAGACTTATTGAGGAAGTCAGGAGGCATGGGATTCAAGGAGACACTGCTTCTTGGATCCAGAACTGGCTTGCCCACAGAAGTGGTTCTAGACGGGTCATATCCTGCATGGAGTTCGGTGACCAGTGGTGTGCCTCAGGGATCTGTTCTGGGACCCCTACTCTTCGTGATTTTTATAAATGTGTCATGGACCGGTCCGTGAAGTCCGCATTCTGGTTTACAGTTTGGTCTGTGGACTCAGGGCTCCAGGTCTTCCAGTTGTTCCTTGTTTGAGTTAATCATAGGTCCCTGATTCCCATCTTGGGGCTTGGATTATTAGTAGCCTTAAGGTTGAGTGTGAGCTGCTGGTTTGTTTTGTCAATATCCCCTGGGAGCAACCTGCTGGTGGAAGGCGAGAGCAGCCAATTGCCATCTTTAGGCCGTGTGGGGGAACCATCCCCTCATGGATCCTTGCTGTCAGTAGTCAGAGCTGTCTTTGCTGTATGGATTTGGCTGTTTCCCAGGCCAGCTGAGGTTTCTGGATGAACTGAGACTCAGAGTTACCCTGGAGCAGAGATGGAAGTGGCTGTCATTCTTTGGTGTTGCCTCTTCTTGTCCACGCCTCCTGGGGTAAGCCAGACCATTTTGCCGTTGCCCTGTGGCGGGTCTTGTCTTGTCTTGTCCTCACCTCCATAGGGTAAGTCAACCCGTTTTGCCGTTGCCCTGCAGGGGGGAATCTGCCTATCTTGTCTTTGCCTTGGGTAAGTCCAGCCATTCTGCTGTTACTGGACGGATGGTTCTGTCCCACCTAGGTGTGGAGAAGTTGAGTCCCGGCTTGTTTAAGTATAAGTTCCGGCTCTATGTCTATGTACTGTCCTGTCTCATGTTGGTGTCGTGTTAAAGATAAGGTAAGTCCCGGCTTTTCGAAAGATAAGTCCGGACTCTACGTTAATGTACAGTTCCAGTCTGTCTCCGAGTTCCAGCCCCCGAGTTATCAGCCTCCGCAAACTCAAGATCCCAGACCCCAGTCGGCAGCCAAGCTCAAGATCCCAGACCCCAGTCAGCAGCCAAGCTCAAGATCCCAAGCCAAGCCTCGAGGATCCCAAGCTAAGCTCCAAGCCTCGAGGATCCCAAGCCAAGCTCCAAGATCCCAAGCCTCGAGGTTCCCAAGCCAAGCTCCTAGAACACAAGCCTCAAGGATGCTAAGCCAAGCTCCAAGAACACAAGCCTGAAGTTCCCAGCCTCCAAATTCACGACCCAAGGCCCCAGCCTGCAGCCAAGCTCAAGACCCAAGACCTCAGCCTCAAGTCTCAAGAGCAAAGACCCCAGCCTGTCTCCAAGCTCAGGCCTCTAGACCCCAGCCACGTCCTGTCCTGAAACCATGTCATGTCCTGGCCTGGTTCTGGGGTCCAAGCCCGAGGCAAGACACAGGTTCTGGGTCCTTGTCCAGTCTCGGACTCGGATTCGAAGCCTTGTCTCCTAGTCCATTGTTTCTAGTCCTGGTCCCGCTTTTCCTAGCCTAAGTCTGTGTTCTTGTCCCTGCTCCTGGTCTGAATCCTGTCATGTCCCTACTCTAGTCAAGTCCTGCTCCTTGTACTTCAGTGTCTGTGTCTCGCATTTGGGTCCGTTCCCAGCACCCCATCGTGACAAAATGACCTAAATGAGGAAGTGGAGGGATGGGGTCGTGAATTTGCTGATGACACAAAGGTTGGAGGTGTTGTGGATAGTGTGGAGGGCTGTCAGAGGTTACAGCAGGACATTGATAGGATGGAATACTGGGCTGAGAAGTGGCAGATGGATTTTAAGGTGTTCATTTCAAATATGATGGTAGAATATGGTATTAATGGTAAGACTCTTGGCAGTGTGGAGGATCAGAGGGATCTTGGGGTCCGAATCCATAGGACACTCAAAGCTGCTGCAAAGGTTGACTCTGTGGTTAGATGGCATATGGTGCATTGGCCTTCATCGATGGTAGGATTGAGTTTAGGAGCTGAATGGTAATGTTGCAGCTATATAGCACCCTGGTCAGAACCCGCTTGGAGTACTGTGCTCAGTTCTGGTCGCCTCACTGCAGGATGGATGTAGAAACCATAGAAAGGGTCCAAGGGAGAATTACAAGGATGTTTCCTGGAATTGGAGCATGCCTGATGAGAATAGGTTGAATGAACTTGGCCTTTTCTCCTTGGAACGACGGAGGATGAGAGGTGACCTGGTCGAGATGTGTAAGACGATGAGAGGCATTGATTGTGTAGATAGTCAGAGGCTTTTTCCCAGGGCTGAAATGGCTAGCACAAGAGGGCACAGTTATAATGTGCTTGGAAGCAGGAACAGAGGAGCTGTCAGGGATAAGTTTCTTACACAGAGAGTAGTGAGTGCATGGAATGGGCTGCCGGCTACGGTGGTGGACACATTTACGATGGGGTCTTTTAAGAGACTCCTAGATAGGTACATGGAGCTTAGAAAAATAGAGAGCTATAGGTAACCCTAGGTAATTTCTAAGGTTAGATCATGTTCAGCACAGCATTGTGCTGTATGTTTTCTATCTTTCTATGTTTCAATGAAATTGTAAAGTACGTCAGCCAACAATATTAAAGAGGATACCAATCGGTTCTTCAGATACATAAAGTGTAAAAAGTGTGATGGGAATGGATATCAGATTCTCGTAAAATATGCTGGAGAGGTAGAAATGGGGGACAAGGAAATGGCAGATGGTGAAAGGCGTTGAAAGAGTGGATGCGGAGAAGATGTTTCCTATAGTGAGAGAGTCCATGGTCTGTGGACACTGCCTCAGAATAGAGGGGTGTCCTTTAAGATCGGAGTGAGAAGGAATTTGTTTAGTCAGAGAGTGGTGAATCTGTGGAATACTTTGCCACAGTCAGCTGTGGAAGCCAAGTCTTTATGCATAATTAAGGCAGAGTTTGATAGACTCTTGATTAGTCAGGGCATGAACATCCAATTCTGTCTTTTGGTCTTATCGTGACTGCAAATATCCAGGTCACTTAAGTGTCTCCATAGCTCACCACCAAAACATAGATCACAGGGTTCAACAATAGAAGAACCACAGTTGAAAGAACAGAAGACATAAATGAAGTAGTATCGTATTACGTCCGGACGATGCCACTTTTGGTGGTCATTTTCGCTGGCGCCATCTTCTTCCGGTCTGAAATGTTTCTTTCTGGTCGTGCTCTGATTATCATATATAATCTAATTATTATTTGTCTGGACGGCACATAACTTACCTCCACTTACATAAACTGAAGCCACCTTCCCCAAGAATGACAACCGGACCCCAAATGTACTTGTCCACAGAGCATCGCTTCTTTGGACAGTTAACAATATTCCCCAAAATGTGGAGGAACCATGACCTTCTGCAGATCACAGCTACCTTCTCGCCATATCACAACCTGTGGACTTACGTTCCAAGAACTTTTACCTCATGTTATCAATATTTATTGTTTATTTGTTTGTTATTATTTTGGTTTCTTTATAGATTTGCAGAGTTTGTTGCCCAACACGTGTGTGTGTGTTTTTTTATTTGTAACACCCTGGGAAAGATTTCACTGAGAATGTAATGGTAATGGTTTCTCTGTAGAAGCAGTGTGTTTGGGTTATGACTAGAGGTAACGGGGATTTTGGAATGTGCACCTTCCCATGATGAGGGAGGGGGATTATTTCTTGTGTGCCCGAGAGCGAGGGACTCACGGGCTTTTGTTGGACGGAAGATAGAGACAGAATATGTCTGAACGGAGAGGTCGTAGACTGCAGGACTGAGTGGGCGTGGAATGGGGTCGGGAGTCGACGATGCCCGGGTGGCAAATCGATGGAGAACGTACAGACTTGAAAATAGTGAGCTCCAACTTGTGCATTAGACTGTTTCTTTAAAATGGGCTCTTTTCTTTTGTTTTCTTTAGTAACCTTCTAGTCAAATTAAGAATTATAAAGCTAAATCATTGAATTGCATATGACGCACTGTTTGCTATTTCTTGGTACTGAACAAGTAACAGGGAAACACATCACACAGCATCCACCCAAATGAGAGTTCACTAGTTTGGAGGGGGCAGCGACTGTCTTCCCCAGCGCAGTCCGCTGAACCAGGGGGTTACACATTCATTCCATATTGTCTTTGTATTTACTGAGAATACCTGCAAAGAAATAAGCCACCAGATACTATATAGCCACATACCTGTACAATAAGAATAAATTTACTTTGAGCATTTGAGCTCTGATAATATGACTCAAATAAAGGAGTGGAATCACTAGACAATTTTTATAGTGTCACCGATACAAAAAAAATCAGAGGGATAGGTCCACCTCTCGTAAATTCCCACAGTGTACACGCTACGCCTGTTACATACAATTCAGTGTATGTATCGATCATGATTTAATTACTGTTGTTGTGATGGGAAATTTTAACTTACCTAATGTTAAATGACACCTCCTTAGCGCAAGGGGTTTAGATGGGTTGGACTTTGTTAGGTCTGTTCAGCAAGGTTTCCTGATGCAATGTGTAGATAAGTCAACAGAGAGGTTGTGGTTGATATGGTATTGAGAAATGAACCTGGTCAGGTGTCAGATCTCTCGGTGGGAGAACATTTTGGAGGTAGTAACAACAACTCCATCTTCTTCACCATAGCGCAGGAGGGGGATAGGAGCAGACAAATTGGGAAATCATTTAATTGGTGTAGGGGGAAATTTTAGCCTATTCGGCAGGAACTTGGGAGCACAAATTGGGAGCAGATGTTCTCAGGGAAATGCATGGCAGAATTGTGGCAAATGTTCAGGGAACATGTGCGTGGAGTTCTGCACAGGTATGTTCCATTAAGTCAAAGAAAGGATGGTAGGGTTCAAGAACCAAAGTATGTAGAAAATTTAGTTAAGCAGAAAAGCAAAGCTTACGGAAGGTTCAACAAACGAGGTAATGTCGGCGTTCTAGAAAATGTTGTGAGGAAGGAGCTTAAGAATGTAATAAGGAGAGCCAGAATTTGCCATGATAAGGCCTTGGTGAGCAGGATTAAGAAAAGCTCCAAGACATTCTACAAGTACGTGAAGAGCAGGAGCATGAGCCCTGTGAGAATAGGACCAAATCAGGTGCGATAGTGGAAATGTGTGCATGGAGTCAGAAGAGGCAGCGGTGGTACTTGATAAATACCTTGGTTCAGTATTCACCAGGGAAGAAGACCTTGGCAGTTGTGGGGATGATGTACAGCAGATTGAAACGCTTGAGCATGCAGGCATAAGAAAGAGGATGTGGTTTTGTTTCCGAAAAGCTTTAAGTTAGTTAAATCAGAAGGACCGGATGAAATATATCCCTAGGCTACTGTGGGAAGTGGGGGAGGAGATTGCTGAGCCTCTTGCAATGATCTTTATGTTAGCAGTAAGGACGGGAGAAGTCCCGGAGGATTAGAGGGTTGCAAATGTTGTTCCCTTGTTCAAGAAAAGGAGCAGAGACAACCCAGGAAATTATAGATCCATGTGTCTGACTTCAGTGGTGGACAAGTTGTTGGAGAAGACCTTGAGAGGCAGAATTTATGAGCATTTGGAGAGACATAATCTAATTAGGGATAGTCAGCATGGCTTTGTGAAGAACAGGTCATGCTTTACGAGCCTGATTGCGTTCTTTGAGCATGTAACAAAACTGAGTGATGAAGGTAGAGCGCTGGATGCAGTGTATATGCATTTCAGTGTGACATTTGATAAGTTCCAGTGCAATGTTCCTTCGGAAAGTAAGGAGGAGACCTTGATTTGTGGATCCAGAATTGGTTTGCCCACAGAAGGCAAAGCGTGGTTGTAGATGGTTCAAATTCTGCATGGAGGACGGTGTCCAGTGGTGTTCTGCAGGGATCTGTTCTGGGAACCCTTCTCTTTGTGATTTTTATAAATGACCTGGATGAAGAAGTAGAAGGAAACTAGCATGAACTCTATGGAATTAAGGGAAACAAGTAGAGAGATCATGGAAACTGTGCAGATTGAAAAGGAGGAAGTGCTTGCTGTCTTGAGGAAAATTAAAGTGGATAAATCCCCGGGACCTAACAGGGTGTTCCCTCGGACCTTGAAGGAGACTAGTGTTGAAATTGCAGGGGCCCTGGCAGAAATATTTAAAATGTTGCTGTCTACAGGTGAGGTGCTAGAGAATTGGAGAGTGGCTCATGTTGTTCTGTTGTTTAAAAAAGGATCGAAAAGTAATCCGGGAAATTATAGGCCGGTAAGTTTAACGTCGGTAGTAGGTACGTTATTGGAGGGAGTACTAAGAGACAGAATCTACAAACATTTGGATAGACAAGGACTTATTAGGGAGAGTCAACATAGCTTTGTGCATGGTAGGTCATGTTTGGCCAATCTATTGGAGTTTTTCGAGGAGGTTACCAGGAAAGTGGATGAAGGGAAGGCAGTGGATATTGTCTACGTGGACTTCAGTAAGGCCTTTGACAAGGTCCCGCAAGGGAGGTTAGTTAGGAAAATTCAGTCGCTAGGTATACATGGAGAGGTGGTAAATTGGATTAGACATTGGCTCAATGGTAGAAGCCAAAGAGTGGTAGTAGAGAATTGCTTCTCTGATTGGAGGACTGTGACTAGTGGTGTGCCACAGGGATCAATGCTGGGTCCATTGTTATCTGTCATCTATATCAATGATCTGGATGATAATGTGGTAAAATGGATCAGCAAATTTGCTGATGTTACAAAGATTGGAGGTGTAGTAGACAGTGAGGAAGGTTTTCAGAGACTGTAGAGGGACTTGGACCAGCTGGAAAAATGAACTGAAAAATGGCGATGGAGTTTAATACAGACAAGTGTGAGGTATTGCACGTTGGAAGGACAAACCAAGGTAGAACAAACAGGGTTAATGGTAAGGCACTGAGGAGTGCAGTAGAACAGAGGGATCTGGGAATACAGATACAAAATTCCCTAAAAGTGGCATCACAGGTAGATAGAGTCGTAAAGAGAGCTTTTGGTACATTGGCCTTTATTAATCAAAGTATTGAATATAAGAGCTGGAATGTTATGATGAGGTTGTATAAGACATTGGTGTGGCCGAATCTGGAGTATTGTGTTCAGTTTTGGTCATCAAATTACAGGAAGGATATAAATAAGGTTGAAAGAGTGCACAGAAGGTTTACAAGGATGTTGCTGGGACTTGAGAAACTCAGTTACAGAGAAAGGTTAGGATTTTATTCCCTGGAGCGTAGAAGAATGAGGGGAGATTTGATAGAGGTATATAAGATTATGATTGGTATGGATAGAGTGAATGCAAGCAGGCTTTTTCCACTGAGGCAAGGGGAGAAAAAAACCAGAGGACATGGTTTAAGGGTAAGGGGGAAAAGTTTAAAGGGAACATTAGGAGGGGCTTCTTCACACAGAGAGTGGTGGGACTATGGAATGAGCTGCCAGACGAGGTGGTAAATGTGGGTTCTTTTTTAACATTTAAGAATAAATTGGACAGATACATGGATGGGAGGTATATGGAGGGATATGGTCCGTGTGCAGGTCAGTGGGACTAGGCAGAAAATGGTTCGGCACAGCCAAGAAGGGCCAAAAGGCCTGTTTCTGTGCTGTAGTTTTTTTCTATGGTTTCTATGGTTTCTAGAAGGGTGGGGTTAGTAAATTTGCTGATGACACAAAGTTTGGGGGTGTTGTGGATAGTCTGGAAGGTTGTCAGAGGTTACAGTGGAACATCATTAGGGTGCAGAACTAGGCTGAGAAGTTTCAGATGGAATTCAACCCAGATCAGTGTGAAGTGGTTCATTTTGCCAGGTCGAATTTGATGACAGAATATAATATAAATGGTTAGAGTCTTGGTAGTGTGGAGGATCTGAGAGATCTTGGAGTCCGTTGTGATCAGGTACCCAAAGCTGCTGCGCAGGTTGACAATGTTGTTAAGAAGGGTATGGTGTGCTGGCATTATCAACCATGGGATTGAGTTCAAGAGCCCTGAGGTAATGTTACGCCTATATAAGACTATGGGCAGACCCTCCTGGAGTATTGTGTTCAGTTCTGGTCATCTCACTACAGGAAGGATATGGATACTATAGAGAGAGTGCAGAGGAGATTTACAAGAACATTGGCTGGATTGGAGGGTGTATCTTATGAGAATAGGATGAGTTTACTTAGCCTTTTCTCCTTGGAGTGACAGAGGATGAGAGGTGACCTTGTAGAGGTGTATAAGATATGGGGACATTGATCGTGTGGACAGCCAGAGGCTTTTTCCCCAGGGCTGAATGGCTAATATAAGGGGGCATAGAACCATGGAACATTACAGCACAGAAACAGGCCTTTTGGCCCTTCTTGGCTGTGCCGAACCATTTTTCTTCCTAGTCCCACTGACCTGCACCTGGACCATATCCCTCCATATACCTCTCATTCATGTACCTGTCGAAGTTTTTCTTAAATGTTAAAAGTGAGCCCGCATTTACCACTTCATCTGGCAGCTCATTCCACACTCCCACCCCTCTCTGTGTGAAGAAGCCCCCTCCCCAATGTTCCATTTAAACTTTTCCCCTTTCACCCTTAACCCATGTCCTCTGGTTTTGTTCTCCCCTAGCCTCAGTGGAAAAAGCCTGTTTGCATTCACTCTGTCTATGCCCATCATAATTTTATATACCTCTATCAAATCTCCCCTCATTCTTCTATGCTCCTAGTTTTAATGAGCTTGAAAATTGGTACCGAAGGGATGACAGGGGGAGGTTTTTCGCACAGAGTGTGGTGGGTGCCTGGAATATAATGCCGTTGGTGGTACTGGAAGCAGATACAATAGGGTCTTTTAATAGCCTCTTAGACAGGTATATGGAGCTTAGTAAAATAGAGGGCAATGCGTTTGGGAAGTTCTAGGCAGCTTCTCAAGTAGGTTAGATGGTTGGCGCAACATTGTGGGCCAACGGGCCTGAAATGTGCTGTAAATTTCGATGTTCTATGTTCTATGTTCTAGTGTGTCTATATATCTTAAGTTAATTATGGACACCTGTAAGTTCCCTGAATGTGCACACTAGGCTTGCCTGATGTAAATCTGTGTATGTCATTCACAGTTTCATTACTCGTGTGCCTATGAGTATATCTTGGATTAATTATGGATATTGAAACTTCAGCATCAGAGAAAACCAGCCCCTAACATAACTCTTCAGACAGCAGTGCCCGGTAGAATAGTGATTACACATCTCCACATCAGCGGACACCCATCTCATCAGATCATTATCACGAAAAATTGCGCATGGCCTCTACATCTAGAATTGCGCACCGCACGTTGCCAAAAGAGACAGACTCTCCCACTTCCTGCTGCTTATGTGCATAGTTTCCGGGAGAAGTACATTTTAAACACAGGGCTTTAGGCACACTTGGTCTCTTGGTCTTCACCAACCATTTAGGCAGCGCAGCGTTAGTATAACGCTTTACTCTAACGTTTTTCTAAGTTGCATGTAGCCATGCAGGAGTCTCCTGAAAGACCCTATCGTTTCTGCCTCCACCACCACCGCCAGCAGCCGATTCCACACACTCACCACTCTCTGCGTATGGAACTTACCCCAACATCTCCTCTGTACCTACTTCCAAGCACCTTAAAGTGATGGCTTCTGGTGCTCGCCACTTCAGCCCTGGGGAAAAGCCTCTGACTATCCACATGATAAATGCTCTCATTATCTTGTACACCTCTATCAGGTCGAGTTCGCTCAACTTATTCTCATCAGGCATGCTCCCCAATCCAGGTAACATCGTTGTAAATCTACTCTGCACACTTTCTATGGTTTCGACGTCCTTCCTGTAGTGAGGCGAGCAGAAGTGAGTATAGTACTCCAAGTGGGGTCTGACCAGGGTCCTGTATAGCTGCAACGTTACCTCTCAGCTCCTAAATTCAATTCCACGATTGATGAAGGCCAATGCACCATATGCCTTCTTAACCACAGAGTTAACCCGCGCAGCAGCCTTGAGTGTCCTACGGACTCAGACCCTAAGATCCCTCTGATTCTCCACACTGTCAAGAGTCTTACGATTAATGCTATATTCTGCCATCATATTTGACCTACCAAAATGAACCACTTCACACTTATCTGGGTTGAACTCCATTTACCACTTCTCAGTCCAGTTTTGCATCCTATCAATGTCCCGCTATAACCTCTGACAGCCCTCCACACTATTTTATTCCTCCACCTCCTCATCCAGGTCATTTATAAAAATCACAAAGACTAGGGGTCCCAGAGCAGACCCCTGAGGCACTCCATTGGTCACTGACCTCCATGCAGAATATGACCCGTCTACAACCACTCTTTGCCTTCTGTGGGCAAGCCAGTTCTGGATCCATAAAGCAATGTCGCCTTGGATCCCATGCCTCCTGACTTCCTCAATAAGCCTTGGATGGGTACCTTATCAAATGCATTGCTAAAATCAATATACACTACATCAACTGCCCTACCTTCATCAATGTGTTTAGTCACATCCTCAAAAAATTCAATCAGGCTCGTAAGGCACAACATGCCTTTCAGAAAGCAATGCTGACTATTCCTAATCATATTATACCTCTCCAAATATTCATAAATCCTGCCTCTCAGGATCTTCTCCATCAACTTACCAACCACTGAAGTAAGACTCACTGGTCTATAATTTCCTGGGCTATCCCTACTCCCTTCCTTGAATAAGTGATGAACATCCGCAACCCTCCGATCCTCTGGAACCTCTACCGCCCTCATTGATGATGCAATGAGCATTGCCAGAGTCTCAGCAATCTCCTCCCTCGCCTCCCTCAGTAGCCTGGATCCTTTGCCGTAGTGAATATTGATGCAAAGTATTCATTAAGTATCTCTGCTATTCCTCCGGTTCCATACACACTTTTCCACTGTCACACTTGATTGGTCCTATTCTGTCACATCATATCCTCTTGCTGTTCATACACTTGTAGAATGCCTTGGTGGTTTCCTTAATGCTGTCTGCCAAGGCGTTCTCATGGCCTCTTCTGCCACTCCCAATTTCATTCTGAAGCTCCTTCCTGCTAGCCTTACAGTCTTCTAGATTCCTATCATTCCCTAGTTATTTTCATCTTTTCTTCTTTACTACAGCCTTTGTACACCACAGATCTTGTACCCTACCATCCTTTCCATGTCTCACTTGAACTTCCTACTCCGAACCCCACGCAAATATCTCCAGAACATTTGCCACATTTCTTCCATATGTTTCCCTGAGAACATCTGTTTCTAATTTATGCTCCCAAGTTCCTGCCTGATAGCCTCATACTTCTCCTTAGTTGAATTAAATGTTTTCCTAACTTGTCTGTTCTATCCTTCTCCAATGCAATGGTAAAGGAGAAAGAGGAGATAGAATTGTGATCACTTTGACTCTCAGAATTTACTCTTTGGAACAATCAATTCATTGGAGTCGAATGTGAGTCAAGGAAGTATAACAACTCCATCTGGTCGCAGGACGGCTGCAACTGTTTGCTTGAATTTGGATTGTTTCCCCCCGTGGTACCAACTGTTGACAATATCACAATGAGACGCCACCTTAATCACAATTCCAAACACTTCAATGATCGACCAGAACTCACCAAGGCAGCGGTAACTTCCTGTACACCAGGTACAGAACCCTGTAAATGTACTCAGCCTAGCCCTTTGTTAACACTCGTTAATATTACAACTGGGGATTTTAACATAGGACATAGAGTAGTACAGCACAGTACATGCCCTTCGGCCCACAATGTTGTGCCGAACCTCAAACCCTGCCTCCCATATAAGCACCCACCTTAAATTCCTCCACATACCTGTCTAGTAGTCTCTTAAACTTCACTAGTGTATCTGCCTCCACCACTGACTCAGGCAGTGCATTCTACGCACCAACCACTCTCTGAGTAAAAAACCTTCCTCTAATATCCCCCTTGAACTTCCCACCCCTTACCTTAAAGCCATGTCCTCTTGTATTGAGCAGTGGTGCCCTGGGGAAGAGGCGCTGGCTATCCACTCTATCTATTCCTCTTATTATCTTGCATACCTCTATCATGTCTCCTCTCATCCTCCTTCTCTCCAAAGAGTAAAGCCCTAGCTCCCTTAATCTCTGATCATAATGCATACTTTCTAAACCAGGCAGCATCCTGGTAAATCTCCTCTGTACCCTTTCTAATGCTTCCACATCCTTCCTATAGTGAGGTGACCAGAACGGGACACAGTACTCCAAGTGTGGCCTAACCAGAGTTGATGGAGCTGCATCATTACATCGCGACTCTTAAACTCTATCTCTGAACTTATGAAAGCTTTCTTAACTACCCTATCCACCTGTGAGGCAATTTTCAGGGATCTGTGGACATGTACCCCGAGATCCCTCTGCTCTTCCACACTACCAAGTATCCTGCCATTTACTTTGTACTCTGCCTTGGAGTTTGTCCTTCCAAAGTATGCCACCTCACACTTCTCCGGGTTGAACTCCATCTGCCACTTCTCAGCCCACTCCTGCATCCTATCAGTGTCTCTCTGCAATCTTTGACAATCCTCTACACTATCTACAACAACACCAACCTTTGTGTCATCTGCAGACTTGCCAACCCACCCTTCCACCCCCACATCCAGGTCGTTAATAAAAATCACAAAAAGTAGAGGTCCCAGAACAGATCCTTGTGGGACACCACTAGTCACAATCCTCCAATCTGAATGTACCCCCTCCACCACGACCCTCTGCCTTCTGCAGGCAAGCCAATTCTGAATCCACCTGGCCAAACTTCCCTGGATCCCATGTCTTCTGACTTTCTGAATAAGCCTACCGTGTGGAACCTTGTCAAATGCCTTACTAAAATCCATATAGATCACATCCACTGCACTACCCTCATCTATATGCCTGGTCCCCTCCTCAAAGAACTCTATCAGGCTTGTTAAACACAATCTGCAAAGCCATACTGACTGTCCCTGATCAGACCATGATTCTCTAAATGCCCAGAGATCCTATCTCTAAGAATGCTTTCCAACACCTTCCCCACCACAGATGTAAGGCTCACTGGTCTATAATTACCTGGACTATCCCTACTACCTTTTTTGAACAAGGGGACAACATTCACCTCCCTCTAATCCTCCGGTACCATTCCCGTGGACAACGAGGACATAAAGATCCTGGTCAGAGGCTCAGCAATCTCTTCCCTCGCCTCGTGGAGCAGCCTGGGGAATATTCCGTCAGGCCCCGGGGACTTATCCGTCCTAATGTATTTTAACAACTCCAACACCTCCTCTCCCAACATGCTCCAGAACATCAACCTCACTCATATTTTCCTCACCATCATCAAGTTCCCTCTCATTGGTGAATACCGAAGAGAAGTATTCATTGAGGACCTCGCTCACTTCCACAGCCTCCAGGCACATCTTCCCACCTTTATCTCTAATCAGTCCTACCTTCACTCCTGTCGTCCTTTTATTCTTCACATAATTGAAGAATGACTTGGGGTTTTCCTTTACCCTACTCACCAAGGCCTTCTCATACCCCTTTCTTGCTCTTCTCAGCCCCTTCGTAAACTCCTTTCTTGCTTCCCTATATTCCTCAATAGACCCATCTGATCCTTGCCTCCTAAACCTCATGCATGCTGCCTTCTTCCTCCTGACTAGATTTTCCACCTCACTTGTCACCCGTGGCTCCTTCACCCTACCATTCTTTATCTTCCTCACTGGGACAAATTTATCCCTAACATTCTGCAAGAGATCCCTAAACATCGACCACATGTCCATAGTACATTTCCTTGCAAAAACATCATCCCATTTCACATCCGCAAGTTCTAGCCTTATAGCCTCATAATTTGCCCTTCCCCAATTAAAAATTTTCCTGTCCTCTCTGATTCTATCCTTTTCCATGATAATGCTAAAGGCCAGGGAGCGGTGGTCACTGTCCCCCAGATGCTCACCCACTGAGAGATCTGTGACCTGACCCGGTTCATTACCTCGTACTAGATCTAGTATGGCATTCCCCCTAGTCGGCCTGTCCACATACTGTGACAGGAATCCGTCCTGGACACACTTAACAAACTGTGCCCCATCTAAACCCTTGGAACTGATCAGGTGCCAATCAATATTAGGGAAGTTAAAGTCACCCATGATAACAACCCTGTTATTTTGGCACCTTTCCAAAATCTGCCTCCCAATCTGCTCCTCTGTATCTCTGCTGCTACCAGGGGGCCCATAGAATACCCCCAATAGAGTAACTGCTCCCTTCCTGTTCCTGACTTCCACCTGTACTGACTCAAAAGAGGATCTTGCTACATTACCCACGCTTCCTGCAGCTGTAATAGTATCCCTGACCAGTAAAGCCATCCCTCCTCCCCTTTTTCCGCACTCTCTATCCCTTTTAAAGCAGTAAAATCCAGGAATGTTGAGAATCCTTTCTTGCCCTGGTTCCAGCCAAGTCTCTGTAATGGCCACTACATCATAATTCCATGTATGTATCCAAGCTCTCAGTTCATCACCTTTGTTCCTGATGCTTCTTGCATTGAGGTACACACATTTCAGCCCTTCTACCTTACTGTCTTTACACTGTTTATTCTGCATCTCTTTCCTCAAAGCCTCTCTATATGTTAGATCTGGCTTTACTTCATGCACTTCTTTCACTGCTCTATCGCTCCGGGTCCTATCCCCCTCGCAAATTAGTTTAAACCCTCCCGAACCATGCTAGCAAACGTACCTGCAAGGATATTGCTCCCCCTCAAGTTCAGGTGCAACCCATCCAATCTGTACAGGTCCCACCTTCCCCAGAAGAGAATTAATTTAACTGAGAATTTTATTTTCTAAGCATCAAATGCTCCTTTTTCACAGTACACCCACCCCATTCTACCACATACAAAAACAGAGACAATTGTAAAGTATGAAAACTAAATTTTCAAAAATTGAAATATCAGTAATTTAAAACTATTCCCCTTTGATCAACATTTAGTTGAAAGACCTCTCGCAGCTATTACAGTCTTTTTAGATAAGCTTCTGTTAGATAAAGGGGTGGGGGAGGGGAAGCAGGGAGGGGATAGGCAGGAAATGTGAAGGAGGAATAGGGGAAAGTGGAAGGAGTCAGAACCATGAGGAAGACGATAGGCAGCTGGGGGAGGGGGCAGAGTGAAACTGGGATGGGGGACAGGAGTGGGAGGGAATTACCGGAAGTTGGTGAATTCAATGTTCATACCAAGCCGCTGGAGACTACCCAGGCAGTAAATGAGGTGTTACTCCTCCAACCTGAGTTTAGCCTCATCATGGCAGACGGTACAAGAGGAATTGTAAAGTTGAATCAGGTTCGTGGACCTGGCGAGAGAAAACAATAACTACGAAAAAGTTTATTAATCATTTATTTACAGGCAGTAACAATTTGACCAAACGTTCATGTTCCCCAAGTTACAGAAACTACAAAGCTGAATATTAAGAAAACATACAACACACATCAAAGTTGCTGGTGAACGCAGCAGGCCAGGCAGCATCTCTAGGAAGAGGTACAGTCGACATACATACTTAGCTAAAGGTGGGTGCAGAGGATATCTTCCCATTGGTCTTGCACACCGCTTGCCTTAAACAAAGGAAGCGAAAACAAGCTCCTTCCACGTGCTATTTTATACCTGGGATGTGTAAACCTGGACACCAGGTAGCTAGCCAAGGAGAAAGAGTAGCTGCAGGTTTTTAATCTAGCTAATGACGACAAATTGGCTTTCTGCAACTGAGTAAGTTACGAACATTGTTGATAAAGTGATGAATTAATCTTCAGACCAATATGAATCGCGAATTCCTTAACAAGGTACATATAAAACACAAAAGCAAAATACCCAATCCTGTAAGCCCAATAGATATCTCCCAGTATACTACGGTAGTCTACCAGCCTCTCTGTGCCCTAAAAAGGCTACCAGCCCCATCCTGGAATGTAATAGCTAATGAGTTGATCTCCCACTCGATCTCATACACTGATTCTCAGATATGATCAGCCAGGTGAGTGATGTTACCTGACCCATCAGGAATGTTGGTGCAGCATTCCTGACCAATAATAGCGCACGTGCCTCCTTCCATTGTGAGTAGGTAATCCAAAGCCATTGAAATCAGTTCCCGGGACAGTCTGGGTGCATTATACTAAGAAAAATCTATCATTCAAAACATTCCTTCCTTTGTGATAGCCTTCTTACTGACCAGCATGGACAAGCTGCTCATCCTCGGCATTGGGGCGGGATACATACGCGTATCACATATCAGCCTCGCATCAACCACACCACACTGTGGTAACCACAGATAGGCTAGTAATTAAATATGCAGGAAGTGCCATTCAGCATTCAGCAAGAACCCACCTTCACAATACCACTTGGCATAAACACAGCCAACCCAGGATACTGTTCTTGCTCAAACTTACCATCCACCCCTTACATTGTACCTGTACTCAGTATACAACCTATACCAATGCTCTGTCAGGTGGGGAAATCACTTTAAGAGTCAATTTTTTCCAATTAAGCAAATGGTACACAGGGAGATACCAGCTCTTATAGCCCTTAGTGCACAAGGACTATTGAGGCCCGCGTTCCTTGAAACTGTTGCTATACTCTGGGTTGAGGTGGGCTGGAATAGACTACCCCCCCTCGAGAAGCCAGAAAATTTCGCGCAATGGTCGTTTTCTTTGTCAAATGAATCACATCAATGGCATCCCAACTGCAATGTAGTAAGGAGTCCTCATACAGTGGTCCAGTGTCTAAATTCAAACGCCATCCAGAGGAATGTATTAAAGGATCTGCCATCACAAGTCAGCATCCACCACTCTGCCAGTCTATACTTTAGTGATATATATATACACACACATGCAGTGACTAATCAAGAGCCAATGCATTTGTATATATAAATAAACAACCCTAATTGTATTGCTCCCCAGTGCTCAATTCCATCTGAAATGTAGGCATCTCATACCAGGGTTAAAGCTACCCAAATTTCTACCTCATCAACTCAAATTTCATATGACCAGTATGAAATGAGTCATCCCTAAAACAAATTGTATGGGGAAACATGTAACAAAGTAACAGATTAAGACACAAACACGTAACAGATTAGGAAAACAAGAAACAAAGTTACATACTAAAATAACAAACTCTAAACCCTGTAATAATTGATCACTGTGATTATAGGTTGACCAACAGCTGGTGGTATTAAAGACAGCACCACCAATTTTAATGGAAAAGACGCTGCTATAACCACATGTCCTATCATTCCAGAAGTTAATTCAGTATTCTCTTGTGGGATACCATACAATTCTGTGACCAGACCCACAGACGCAGACATTTAGTATACTCCTCAACTGAGCTCTATTCCGCTTGGGGTTTTAAATTCCATTCAGTAAGGGAATGATGCTTAGCTTTAACTGATGCCGTTACCCGATCCCATCGTGTTGCATTATGTTTGGGGAAAGCAAGCAGCGTCCTTAGTGCATTATTGATCGCATGTTGGGTCGATAAAGCTTCCATCCTCTGTTAGATAGCATCATAATGCTACCCCCTCATCCCATATTCTCAATTAAAACACAGCCAAAAACTCCACAACCACTTGTCTGTGCGTATCCCATAAACTTGCAAATTCCTTAGTGGAAAATTCTTCAATCTCTGTTGTCTCGAAAGAGCCCACTACACCATCCCTTCACATTCCTGATGCTTTTCCCACCGCCTCCTCCTGAGAAAAGGAAGCGCTGGCCGATGCCCTCGGGAATGCTTGATCACTGGCCTGATCGGCACTGTTTCTGGCAACCAGGAGAAAAAGTAATTTCGAGGCTTAAACCGAGGAGTCTATGCGACCCTCTCTTCCACACTTCCTTCAGCCAGAAATCCCCATCCCCCACCCCCACAAGAATCATCGCCCCGCCATAACAGGGTCAGTCTGCTAACCAGCTTGGCGCGCAAAATCTATCTCTAGATTCCTATCCTTCAACTTTGCAACCTACTTGAGCTATTGATAGTCATTCCCTCAGTATAATGGAGCGCACACTGAAGTCCTCTACCTCATTCTTATGTAATGCCCTCGTTCACATTTTACTGTTATGCTGTGTGTAATTCATTTAGCAGTTCTGTAAGAGCAGTCTGTTCTGCTTTCAGCCTGTTTGGGTTACGTTGAAGATAAAGAATAATAAGGAATGTGTGCCAGCCAATTAGGATGGTAGAACTGTTAGAATTCTATTAGTAGAATTGGGATGGAGGTTTTTCTGGCGAGGGGCACTAAGGTTGGGCTTGGGGCTTTTGTTCAGGGGAAGATGAATAGAGAAGACGCTGAAGAGAGCAGGTGGTAGGTTTTGACCCGGAGAGGGACCGCGATTCGATGAAGCCAGGGGCTGAGATCGATTGAGGATCGGTGAATATGATGAAACATTGAGCACCAACTCATAAGACATAGGAGCAGAACTAGGCTGTTTGACCCATTGAGTCTGCTCCTCCATTCAATCATGGCTGATCCATTTTTTCTCCTCCTCAACCCCATTTCCCATCCTCCTCCCTGTAACCTTTGATGCCATGTCCAATCAACAACCTATCAATCTCTGCTTTAAATAGACCCAATGACCTGGCCTCCAGAGCTGCATGTGGCAACAAATTCCACAAATTTATCAGCTTCTGGCAAAAGAAATTCCTCCGAATCTCTGTGTTGAATAGACCCCTCAATCCTGAGGCTGTTCCGACTTGCCCTTGTCTCTCCCACTATGGGAAACATTCTTTCCACATCTATTCCATCTAGGCCTTTCAACATTCCAAAGGTTTCAAAGTGATTCCCTCTTCATCCTTCGAAATTCCAGCGAGTACAGATCCAGAGCCACCAAACGTTTCTCGTATGATAACACTTTCATTCTTGGAATCATCCTTGTGAACCACCTCCAGACCCTCTCCAACACTAGCACATATTTCTAAGATGGGGAGCCCAAAACTGTGCACAATACTGAAGGTGAGGCCTCTCGAGTGCCTTATGAAGCCTCAGCATCACATCCCTGCTCTTGTAGTTACACCTCTTGAATTGAATGCTGAAATTGTATTTGCCTTCCTCACCACCGACTTAACTTGCAAGCTAACCTTTAGAATGTTCTGCACAGGGACTCCCAAGTCCCTTCGGATCTCAGATTTTTGAATATTCTATCTGTTTAGAAAACATTCTGCATATTTATTTCTACATCCAAAGTGCATGGCCATGCATTTTCCAACATTGTATTTCATTTGCCACTTTCTTGCGCGCTCTCCTAATCTGTCTAAGATCTCCTGTATCCTACCTGTTTCCTCAACACTACCTGCCTCTCCACCAGTCTTCATATCATCTGCAAAATTGGCAACAAAGCAGGCTATTCCATCACCTAAATCATTTATATACTGCATAAAAATAAGTGTTCCCAACACCGATCCCTGGGGAACAGCACTAGTCACTGATAGCCAACCAAAGAAGGATCCCTTTATTCCCACTTGCTGCCTCCTATCAATCAGCCAATGGTCCAACTATGCTAGTAGTTTCCTGTTATAGTATGAGCTCTTAACTTGATAAGCAGCCTCATGTGTGGCACCTTATCAATGACATGCTGGAAGTTTAAATATACAATATCTACTACATCCCCTTTATCTATCCCACTTGTAATCTCCTCAAAGAATTCCAACAGGGTCGTCTGGCAGGACTATGCTGACTTTGTACTATCTTGTCTTGTGACACCAAATATTCTATCACCCCATCCTTAATAATTGACTCTAACATCTTCCCAACTACAGAGGTCAGGCTAACCGGTCTATAATATCCTTTCTGCTGCCTTCCTCATTTCTTAAAGAGTCCAATGATTTTTGAAAGATCATTTCTAATTCCGCCACAATCTCTAACGCTACCTCTTTCAGAACCCTACGGTGCAGTTCATCTGGATGGGGTGACTTATTTACTTCAGATGTTTCAGCTTTTCGAGCACCTTCTCCCTTGTAATAGTAACTGCACCCCCTTCTCTTCCTTCACATACTAGAACATCTGGCACACTGCTAGTGTCTTCCACAGTGCAGAGTAATGCAAAATACTCTTTTACTTCATCCGCCATCTCCTTGTCCACTTTTACTACTTCTGCAGCCTCAATTTCTAATGGTCCTATGTCTGCTCTCATCTCTCTTTTTTACATACTTGAAAAAGCTTTTACCTCTTCCTACAGATGCTGCCTGGCCTGCTGCGTTCACCAGCAACTTTGATGTGTGTTGCTTGAATTTCCAGCATCTGCAGAATTCCTGTTGTTTACTATCCACTTTGATATCATTTGATAGCTTGCTTTCGTATTTCATCTTTTCCCTTCTAATGATTCTTTTATTTACTCTCTGGATTTTAAGAACTTCCCAATCCTCTGTCCTCTAACGAATTTTTGCTTTGTTGTATGCCCCCTCTTTTGTCTTTACATTAGCTTCGACTTCCCTTGTCAGCCACGGTTGTACTATTTTGCCATTTGAGTATTTCTTCATTTTTGTAATACACGTGTCCTGCACCTTCCTCATTTTTCCCGGAAACGCACGCCATTGCTGCTCTGCTGGCATCACTGCCAGTAGCTCCTTCCAATTTACTTTGGCCAACTCTTCTCTCATACCACTGTAATTTCCCTCTCCACTGAAATACTGCTACATCAGACATTACTTTCTCCCTATCAAATTTCAAGTTGAACTCAGTCATATTGTGATCACTGGTTCCTGAAGCTTCTTTCCCATTAAGTTCCCCAAGTCGACTCCGGTTGTTACATAACACCCATTCCAGTTTATCTGATCCTCTAGCAGGCTCAATGACAAACTGCTCTTAAAAGCTATCTCTTAGGCATTCAACAAACTCATTCTCTTGAGATCCATTACCAACCTGATTTTCCCAATCGACCTGCATGTTAAAATCTCCCATGACTATCATAACATTGCCTTAGAACCTAGAACATAGAATAGTACAGCACGGTACAGGCCCTACAACTCACAATGTTGTGCTGACCCTTAAACCCTTCTTCCATATAACACCCCACCTTAAATTCCTCCATATACCTGTCTATTAACTTTAGACACTAGTAAAAGTTAGTCTCTGAGTAAAAAAAAACCTTCCTCTAATACCCCCCTTGAACTTTCCACCCCTACCTTAAAGCCATGTCGTCTTGTACTGAGCAGTGGTGCCCTGGGGAAAGGCCGTTTGGTGGCCACTCAATTTATTCCTCTTAATACCTTGCATACCTCCATCATGTCTCCTCTCATCCAGCTTCTCTCCAAAGAGTAAAGCCCTAGCTCCTTTAATCTCTGATCATAATGCATACTCTCTAAACCAGGCAGCATCCTGGTAAATCTCTTCTGTACCCTTTCCAATGCTTCCACATCCTTCCTATAGTGAGGCGACCAGAACTGGACATAGTACTCTAAGTGTAGTCTGACCCGAGTTTTATAGAGCTGCATCATTACCCCGTGACTCTTAAACTCTATCCCTCGACCAATGAAATCTAACACCCCATCAGCTTCCTTAAATACCCTACCCACCTGTGAGGCAACTCTCAGGGATCTGTGGACATGTACCCCCAGATCACTCTGCTCCTCCACACTGCCAAGTATCCTGCCATTTACTTTGTACTCTGCCTTGGAGTTTGTCCTTCCGAAGTGTACCACCTCACACTTCTCCGGGTTGAACTCCATCTGGCACTTCTCAGACCACTTCTGCATCCTGTCAATGTCTCTCTGCAATCTTTGACAATCCTCTACATTATCCACAATACCACCAACCTTTGTGTTGTCTGCAAACTTGCCAAACCATCCTTCTAGTCCCACATCCAGGTCATTAATAAAAATCACGAAAAGTAGAGGTCCCAGAACCGATCATTGTGGGACACTACTAGTCACAACACTCCAATCCAAATGTACTCCCTCCACCACGACCCTCCGCTTTCTTCAGGCAAGCCAATTCTGAATCCACCTGGCTAAACTTCCTTGGGTCCCATGCTTTCTGAATTTCTGAATCAGCCTACCATGTGGAACCTTGTCAAATGCCTTACTAAAATCTATATAGATCACATCCGCTGCACTACCCTCATCTATGTGCCTGGTCACCTCCTCAAAGAACTCTATCAGGCTTGTTAGACATGATCTGCCCTTCACAAAACCATGCTGACTGTCCCTGATCAGACCATGATTCTCTAAATGCCCATAAATCCTATCTCTAAGAATCTTTTCCAACAGCTTTCCCCCCGCAGACGTAAGGCGCACTGGACTATAATTACCCGGACTATCCCTACTACCTTTTTAGAACAAAGGGACAACATCATGAAGGAGTAAGGAGTAAGAGTGAAGGAGTAAGGAATCCCGGAGAGAGGTGCTTTTTTTTCTCCACTGCTCGGGGAAAAGAGGCAAAACTGTGCAGGCGCGTGATGTAGAGCGCCAAAGGTTTACAAAGGAGAGGAATTTTGAAGGATATTTTTCAAATCTGACCAAGAGGCTGATAGTGAACGTGTAAGAACCCTCAGAGAGAAGTGTTTCTTTTCCCCACTGCTCGAGGAAGGGAAAAAAGGCTAGACAGTGTAGTCTCGTGAAGTAGAGCGCCAAAGGTTTAAAAAGAGATCACCATATACAGCAGGCAGTGGAGTGAGAGGGAGCAGAGTGGGGACGGCTTTGGTCCAACAGTCTTCGGCGTGAACAGGCAGAGGCAAAGGTAGGTTCCGGTTGGTTTTGTTTTGTTTGTTTAGAGTAGAGAGAATGACAGGCAGGATGTTGGAATGCTCCTCTTGCAGGATGTGGGAAGTCAGGGAGACCTCTGGTGTCCCTGACAACTACACCTGCAAGATGTGCATCCAGCTGCAGCTCCTTACAAACTGTGTTAGGGAACTGGAGCAGGAGCTGGATGACCTCTGGATCATTCGGGAGAATGAGGAGATTATAGACAGTCGCTACAGGGAGGTAGTTACACCAAAGGAGCAGCACACAGGTAATTGGGTTACTGTCAGGTGAGGGAAGGGGAAAGGGCAGGCAGAGCAGGGTTCCCCTGTGGCCATTCCCCTCAACAACAAGTATACCGCTTTGGATACTGTTGGGGGGATGACTTACCTGGGACAAGCTGCAGCAGCCGGATCTCTGGCACTGAGTCTGGTTCTGCAGTGCAGAAGGGAGGGTGGAAAAAGAGGAGAGCGGTAGTGAGAGGGGACTCGATAGTTCAAGGTAAGAAAGGAGGTTCTGTGGTCAAGACAGAGAATTCCAGATGGTTTGTTGCCTCCTGGGTACAGGGTCAGGGATGTCTCTGATCGCGTGCACAGCATTCTGAAGTGGGAGGGTGATAAGCTAGATATGATGGTACACATCGGTTCTGAAGGGTGAGTATAGAGAGTTGGGTAGGAATTTAAAAAGCATGACCTCGAGGGTGGTAATCTCAAAATTTCTACCTGTGCCACGTGCCAGTGAGGGTAAGAATAGGATGTTCTGACAGACGAATATGTGGCTGAGGAACTGGTGTAGGAGGCAGGGTTTCAGATTTCAGGATCACAGGGACCTTTTCTGGGGCAGGTGGGACCTGTACAAGAGAGACGGGTTACACCTGAACTACAGGGGGACCAATATCCTTGCAGGGAGGTTTGTTAGTGCTTTTGGGAAGTGTTTTAACTAGATTTTCAGGGGGATGGGAACCAGAGTGCCAGAGCAGATTGTGGAGCCAGGGTGAAAATAAATGATGTTAAAAGCTCATGCAAAGTCACAAATGGAAGGGTTGTATGTAGTGGTACTAATCTTCTGAGGTGTGTCTATTTCAATGCAAGGAATATTGTGAGGAAGGCTGACGATCTGAGGGTGTGGATTGACACTTGGAATTACGATATTATAGCCATCAGTGAAACTTGGCTACAGGAGAGGCAGGACTGGCAGCTTAATGTTCCAGGGTTCTGATGTTTCAGACGTGATAGGAGCAGAGGAATGAAGGGTGCGGAGGGGGACATTGCTTGTCAGGGAAAATGTTACAGCAGTGCTCAGGCAGGACAGATTAGAGAGCTTGTCTACCAAGGTCATATGGGTAGAGCTGAGAAACAGGAAAGGTATGACCACATTAATGGGGTTGTATTATAGACCACCCAATAGTCAGTGAGAATTGGAGGAGCAAATCTGCAGAGAGATAGCAGACAACTGCAGGAAACGTAAAGCTGTGATAGTACGGGATTTTAATTTTCCACATATTGATAGGGACTCCCATACTGTTAAAGGTCTAGACGAGTTAGAGTTTGTAAAATGTATTCAGAAAAGTTTTCTAAATCAATATATAGAGGTACCAACTAGAGAGGATGCAATATTGGATCTCCTGTTAGGAAACAAGTTAGTAAAAGTGACGGAAGTGTGTGTAGGGAAACACTTTGGTTCCAGTGACCATAACACCATTAGTTTGAACTTGATCATGGGTAAACAGAGATCTGGTCCTCGGGTTGAGGTTTTAAACAGGAAAAAGGCCAAATCTGAAGAAATGAGAAAAGATCTAAAAAGCGTGGATTGGGGCAGGTTGCTCTCTGGCAAGGATGTGATTGGTAAGTGGGAGACCTTCAAAGGAGAAATTTTGAGAGTGCAGAGTTTGCATGTTCCTGTCAGGATTAAAGGCAAAGTGAATAAGAATAAAGAACCTTGGTTCTCAGGGGATGTTGGAACTCTGATGAAGACAAAGAGAGATTTGTGACATGTATAGGAAACAGGGAACAAATAAGGTGCTTAAGGAGTATAAAAAGTGCAAAAAAAAACAAAGAAATTAGGAGGTCTCAAATAAGACAAGAGCTTGCTTTGGCAGTCAAGGTGAAGGATAATCCAAAGAGTTTCTACAGATATATTAAGAGCAAAAGGATAGTAAAGGATAAAATTGGTCCTCTTGAAGATCAGAGTGGTCGGCTATGTATGGAACCAAAAGAAATGGGGGAGATCTTAAATGTTTTTTTTGCATCTGTATTTACTAAGGAAACTGGCATGAAGTCTATGGAAATAAGGCAAACAAGTGAAGCCATGGAACCTATACAGATTGAAGAGGAGGAGGTGCTTGCTATCTTGAGGCAAATCAGAGTAGATAAATCCCTAGGACTGGACAAGGTATTCCCTCGGAATTGAAGGAGACTAGTGTTGAAATTGCAGGGGCCCTGGCAGATATATTTAAAATGTCAGTTTCTACGGGTAAGGTGCATGAGAACTGGAGGATAGCTCATGTTGTTCCGTTGTTTAAAAAAGTCTGTAAAAGTAATCCGGGAAATTATAGGCTGGTAAATTTGACGTCGGTAGTAGGTAAGTTATTGGAAGGAGTACTAAGAGATAGGATCTACAAGTATTTGGGTAGACAAGGACTTATTATGCTTTGTGTGTGGTACATCATGTTTGACAAATCTATTAGAGTTTTTTGAGGAGGTTTCCAGGAAAGTGGATGAAGGGAAGGCTCTAGATGTTGTCCACATGGAATTTAGTAAGGCCTTTGACAAGGTCCCACATGGAAGGTTGGTTAGGAAAATTCAGTCGATAGATATACATGGAGAGGTAGTAAATTGGATTAGACATTGGCTCAATGGAAGAAACAAGAGAGTGCTAGTAGAGGATTGCTTCTCTGAGTGGAGACCTGTGACTAGTGGTGTGCCACAGGGATCAGTGCTGGGTCCATTGTTATTTGTCGTCTATATCAATGATCTGGATGATAATGTGGTAAGTTGGATCAGCAAATTTGCTGGTGATACAAAGATTGGAGGTGTAGTGGACAGTGAGGAAGGTTTTCAAAACCTGCAGAGGGATTTGGACCAGCTGGAAAAATGGGCTGAAAAATGGCAGATGGAGTTTAATACAGACAAGTGTGAGGTATTACACTTTGGAAGGACAAACCAAGATAGAACATACAAGGTAAATGGTAGGGCACTGAGGAGTGCAGTAGAACAGAGGGATCTGGGAATGCAGATACAAAATTCTCTAAAAGTGGCGTCACAGGTAGATAAGGTCGTAAGGAGAGCTTTTGGTACATTGGCCTTTATAAATCAAAGTATTGAGTATAAGAGTTGGACCGTTATGGAGAGGTTGTATAAGGCATTGGTACAGCCAAATTTGGAGTATTGTGTGCAGTTTTGGTCACCAAATTACAGCAAGGGTATTAGTAAGTTTGAAAGAGTGCAGAGATGGTTTACGAGGATGTTGCCGGGACTTGAGAAACTGAGTTACAGAGAAAGGTTAAATAGGTTAGGACTTTATTCCCTGGAGCGTAGAAGAATGAGGGGAGATTTGATAGGGGTATATAAAATTATGATGGGTATAGATAGAGTGAATGCAAGCAGGCTTTTTCCACTGAGGCAAGGGGAGAAAAAAACCAGAGGACATGGGTTAAGTGTGAAGGGGGAAAAGTTTAAAGGGAACATGTGGGGGGGGGGCAGGGGGGCTACTTCACACAGAGAGTGGAGGGAGTGTGCAATGAGCTGCCAGATGAAGTGGTAAATGCAGGCTCACTTTTAACATTTAAGAAAAAATTGGACAGATACATGGATGAGAGGTGTATGGAAAGATATGGTCCAGGTGCAGGTCAGTGGAACTAAGCAGAAAAATGGTTCGGCACAGCCAAGAAGGGCCAAAAGGCTTGTTTCTGTGCTGTCATGTTCTACGGTTCTATGGTTCTATTCGACTCCCTCCAATCCTTCAGTATCATTACTGTGGACAACGAGGACATGAAGATCCTAGCCAGAGGCTCAGCAATCTCTTTCCTCGCCTCATCGAGAAGCCTGGGAATATTCCGTCAGGCCCCGGGGACTTAGCCGTCCTAATGTAGTTCAACAACTCCAACACATCCTCTCCCTTAATATCAACATGCTCCAGAACATCAACCTAACTCATATTGTCCTCACCATCATCAAGGTATCTCTCATTGGTGAATACTGAAGAGCAGTATTCACTGAGGAACTTGCCCACTTCTGCAGCCTCCAGGCACATCTTCCCACCTTCATCTCTAATTGGTCCTACCTCCACTCCTGTCATCATTTTGTTCTTCACATAATTGAAGAACGCCTTGGGGTTTTCCTTTACCCTACTCACCAAGGCCTTCTCATGCCCCCTTCTTGCTCTCCTCAGCCTCTTCTGAAGCTCCTTTCTTGTTACCATATATTCCTCAATAGACGGGTCTGATCCTTACTTCCTAAACCACATGTATGCTGCCTTTTTCTACCTAGATTTTCCACCTCACTTGTCACCCATGTTTCCTTCACACTACTATTCTTTATCTTCCTCACTGGGAAAAATTTATCCCGAACATCCAGCAAGAGATCCTTAAACATCGACCACATGTCCATAGTACATTTCCCTGCAAATGCATCATCCCAATTCACACTCGCAAGTTCTAGCTTCATAGCCTCATAATTTGCCCTTCCCCAATTAAAGATTTTCCTGTCCTCTCTGATTCTATCCTTTTCCCCGATAATGCTAAAGGCCAGGGAGTGGTGGTCACTGTCTCCCAGATGCATACTCACTGAGAGATCTGTGACCTGACCCGGTTCATTACCTCATACTAGATCTAGTATGGCATCCCCCTCCGAGTTGGCCTGTCAACATGTTGTAACAGGAATCCGTACTGGACACACTTAACAAACTCTGCCCCAGCTAAGCCCTTGCAACTGATCAGGTGCCAATCAATATTAGGGAAGTTAAATTCACCCATGATAACAACTCCGTTATTTTTGCAGCTTTCCAAAAACTACCCCCCAATCTGGTCCTCTGTATCTCTGCTGCTACCAGGGGACCTATAGAATACCCCCAGTAGAGTAACTGCTCCCTTCCTGTTCCTGACTTCTACCCATAGTGACTCAAAAGAAGATCCTGCTACATTACGCACCTTTTCTGTAGCTGTAATAGTATCCCTGACCAGCAATGCCACCCCTCCTCCCCTTTTTTCCCCCTCTCTATCCTTTTTAAAGCACTGAAATCCAGGAATATTGAGAATCCATTCCTGCCCTGGTGCCAGCCAAGTCTCTGTAATGGCCACTACATCATAATTCCATGTATGTATCCAAGCTCTCAGTTCATCACCTTTGTTCCTGATGCTTCTTGCATTGAAGTACATGCACTTTAGCCCTTCTACCTTACTGTCTTTACACCCTTTATTCTGCTTCTCTTTCCTCAAAGTCTTTTGCGGTCAACATGCGAAACACATCACTGGAGAACAATAGACACTGCAGACCCGAGAGGCGGCAGGTATAAGTGAAACCTTTTATGTGAAACCTTTTATTGCTCCTTTTACATGAAAGAGCATATGTATACAACACATATAGAGCTTCGTTTGGACCAGTTAAATTTTATTTTCTGCTTTGGTGAGGTGTTAGAACCATAGCCTGAAAACCATGAGTACGCTGGTGATAATTCAGATGTAAAAGAGGATTTAAGTTGGAATCGATACTCCAAATGGGGCCTGACCAGGGTCCTATATAGCTGTAACATTACCTCTCAGCTCTTAAACTCAATCCCATGGTTGATGAAGGCCAATGCACCGTATGCCTTCTCAATCACAGAGTCAACCCTCGCAGCAGCTTTGAGTGTCCTATGGACTCGGACCCCAAGATCCCTCTGATCCTCCACACTGCCAAGAGCCTTACCTGTTATACTATATTCTACCATCATATTTGACCTACCAAAATGAACCACCTTACACTTATCTCGATTAAACTCCATCAAACATTTCTCAGCCCAGTTTTGCATCCTATCGATGACACGCCGTAGCCTCTGACATCCCTCCACAGTATCCACAACACCTCAAATTTTGTGTCATCAGTAAATTTACTAACCCATCCCTCCACTTCTTCATTCAGGTCATTTATGAAAATCAGGAGAGGAAGGGTCCCACAACAGATCCATGAGGCACCCGCTGGTCACCGACCTCCTTGCAGAATATGACCCGCCTACAGCCACTCTTTGCCTTCTGTGGGAAGCCAATTTTCCATCCACAATTCAAGGTCCCCTTGCATCCCATGTGTCGTTAATTTTTCAATAAGCCTTGCATGGTGTACCTTATTAAATGCCTTGCTGAAATCCATGTACACTACATTTACCACTCTACATTCATCAGTGTTTTCAGTCACATCCTCAAAAAAATTAATCAGGCTTGTAAGGCATGACCCGCCTTTGACAAAGCCATGCTGACTACTCCTAATCATATTATGCCTATCCAAATGTTCAAAAGTCCTGCCTCTCAGGATCTTCTCTATCAACTTAAACCAATTTCCCCCTGGGATAATAAAGTATGACTAGGACTATGACTATGACTAACTTACCAACCTTTGAAGTAAGATTCACTGGTCTATAATTTCCTGGGACATCTCTACTCCCTTTCTTGAATAAGGAAACAACATCTACAACCCTCCAATCCTCTGGAACCTCTCCCGTCCCAAATGATGATGCAAAGATCATTGCCAGAGGCTCAACAATATCCTCCCTCGCTTCTCACAATAGCCTGGTACGTCTCATCCGGTCCCGGAGACTTATCCAACTTGATGTTTTGCTTCAGCACATCCTCTTTCTTAATATCTACATGCTCAAGCTTTTAAATCCACTGTAAGTCCTCTCTACAATCGGCAAGATCCTTTTCTGTAGTGAATGCTGAAGAAAAGTATTCATTAAATATCTCTGACTTCTCCTCCAGTTCCGTACACATTTTTCCACTGTCACACTTGATTGGTCCTATTCTCCTATGTCTTATCCTCTTGCTTTTCACATACTTGTAGAATGCCTTGGTGTTTTCCTTAATCCTGCTCGCCAAGAACTTCTCATGGCCCCTTCTGTCTTTCCTAATTTCATTCTTAAGCTCCTTCCTACTAGCCTTATAATCTTCTTGATCTATATCATAACCTGGTTTTGAACCACTCGTAAGCTTTTCTTTTCTTCTTGACTAGATGTTCAACAGCCTTTGTACAGCACGGTTCCTGTACACTACGATCCTTTCCCTATCTCATTGCAACGTACCTATGCAGAACGCCACGCAAATCTCCCCTGAACATTTGCCGCATCTCTGCCGTACATTTCCCTGAGAACATCTGTTCCCAGTTTATGCTTCCAAGTTCCTGCCTGATAGCTTCATATTTCCCCTTACTCCAATTAAACACCCTCTTAACTCTTCTGTTTCTATCCCTCTCCAATGCTATGGTAAAGGAGATAGAATTGTGATCGCTATCTCCAAAAAACGCTCCCGCATAGAGACCTGACACCTAACCAGGTTCGTTACCCAATACCAGATCAAGTACAGTCCAGAATGAGGGGCCACAGTTTGAGGATAGAGGGGAAGCCTTTTAGGACCGAGATTAGGAAAAACTTCTTCACACAGAGAGTGGTGAATCTGTGGAATTCTCTGCCACAGGAAACAGTTGAGGCCAGTTCATTGGCTATATTTAAGAGGGAGTTAGATATGGCCCTTGTGGCTACGGGGGTCAGGGGGTATGGAGGGAAGGCTGGGACGGGGTTCTGAGTTGGATGATCAGCCATGATCATAATGAATGGCGGTGCAGGCTCGAAGGGCCGAATGGCCTACTCCTGCACCTATTTTCTATGTTTCTATGTTTCTATCTCCTCTTGTAGGCTCCTCTACATATTGTGTCAGAAAAACATCCTAAACACACCTAACAAACTCCAGCTCATCTAAACCCTTTGCTCTAGGGAGATGTCAATCAATATTTGGGAAATTAAAATCTCCCACCACGACAACCCTGTTATTATTACACCTTTCCAGAATCTGTCTCCCTATCTGCTCCTCTATGTCCCTGTTACTTTTGGGCAGTCTGTAAAAAAAAACACCCAGTAGAGTTATTGACCCCTTCCTGTTTCTAACTTTCACCCACAGAGACTCAGTGGACAATTCTTCCAAGACTTCCTCCTTTTCTGCAGCCGTGACACTATCTCTGATCAGCAGTGCCACACTCCCACCTCTTTTGCCTCCCTCCCTGTCCTTTCTGAAACATCTAAAGCCTGGCACTCTAAGTCATCATTCCTGCCCCTGAGCCATCCAAGTCTCTGTAATGGCCACAACATCATAGCTCCAAGTACTGATCCACGCTGTAAGCTCATCCACTTTGTTCATGAAGTTCCTTGCATTAAAATAGACACATCTCTGTCTAGGTGGTCACGATCATGATATACTTGAGCATCCGCCATATCACTGTCTTTCATGATGTGGTCAGTGTGGCTGCGAATTGTGACCCATAGTCATCATTACATAGAAGTCCCAACGAAGGCGCATGCAATACTGGATCTGCTGTTCAGGAACAGCAGGTGACAAAAGTTTGTGCAACAGAACACCTTGAATCCAGAAATCATGATGTCATTAGTTTCAAAGTCAATATGCAAAGATGTAGGTCTGGTCCACTGGTTGAGATTCTAAGCTGGAGAAAGGCCAATATTGATGGCATTTGAAATGATATGATATGATATTAAAGATGGAAATAAAAAAATAATCTTGCTTAAAATATTAAAGAAATATGTCATCTTTAACTTTATGCCTTTTGGAAATCAGATCATCTTTTATTCACTTAGCTATTCATAGCAACAGAAATTTTGACCGGGGTGCCCAAACGTTTGCATGCCACTGTATACCCAGGATGTCTAAGAATTTTGTACAATTCTGTATATTGGTTAAAATAAGAAGGTGGTTGGGTGTTCTTATGAAACAGAAATAAATGTATTTAACTTTGTGTTAGCTCAGTAGCACGAAGTATTATTTGGCAACTGGAAAGACATAATACACAGTACTGTGCAAACATCTTAGGCACCCTAGTTAAAACTATGTGCCTAGCCATATATTTTTTAGTATTTTGCACAGGATGAGGGTTATTTGAAGCTGATGTTCTTGCTGCATTTTGCGTGAGGAGAGGGTTGTTTGGGGGTTGATAATAGTGTTGCCATTCTCTCTTGTGCGGAGGTAGGGGTGGTGTTGTGTTTCTCTCTAAACTGGTTTCCCATGGTTTTTTTTGGTTTCATGGCTATCTGGAGAAGACAAATCTCAGAGTTGTATACTGCATGCATACGTTGATAATAAATAAACCTTTGCACCTTTAGACTTTTGCACAGTTCTGTACATTTGTGGGTAGGATCAGCAAAACCAGTCTGCAAAAGTTTCTTCTTGTCACTTGTACAAAGCACAGTGCAGAAACAAGCCTTTCAGCTCACAATGTTTATGCTAAATAAGATGCTAAATTAACCTTGAACAACACCCCTCTGAGGAGCACCAGACCATTATCTCCCACACCATCAGCAACCTCACCAATTCTGGGGGTCTCCCATCCACTGCCACCATCCTCATACTTCCCTGACCCCGCATATTCTGTTTCTACCTCCTATGCAAGATCCACAAACCTGACTGTCCAAGTAGATGCATTGTTTCTGCTTGCTCCTGCCCCACTGAACTTCAGTCTGTTTTATCCCCCTGGCTCAGTACCTTCTGCCCGACATGTATAACACATCACATGCTCTCAATCTTTGGGCTCCCTGGCCCGGAACGTCTCATTTTCACTATGGATGTCCATCCCCAATCAGGAGGGCCTGAAAGCTCACTCCTTCTATCTGGACAATTGACCCAGCATTTCCCATTCACCCCCACTGTCCTCCATCTGGCAGAACTGGTCCTCACCCTCACCAGTTTCTCCGTCAGCTGCTCTCACATCCTCTAGACCAAAGGTGTAGCCATAGGTCCCAGCTATGCCACCTTTTCATCAGCTAAGTGGAACAGTCTATGTTCCAAACCAACACTGACATCAATCCCCAACTCCTCCTACGCTACATTAATGACTGCGTCCAGCATCCATGTTGAGCTTGTCAATTTCATTAACTTTGCCTCCAGCTTCCACTCTGTCCACAAATTTATCCGGTCCATTTCCTGCTCCTCTCTCCACTTCCTCGATCTCTTTGTCTCCATCTCTGAAGACAGTCTATCTGCCAATATCTTTTTATTAACCCACTGGCTGTCACAATTGTCTGCACTGTACTCTTCCCACCCTGTCACTTGTAAAAATGCCATCCCTTTTTCTCACTTCCTCCATCACAGCCGCATCTGCTCTCAGGATGAGGCTTTTCATTCCAGAACAACTGAGATATTGTCCTTCTTCAAAGAAAAGGGCTTCCCTTCCTCCACCATCAATGTTGCCCTCACCCTCTTCCATTTCGTGTACATCTGCACTCACCCCATTCCACCACCACCGCAGCAGGGATAGGGTTCCACTTGACCTCACCTACCACCCTGCTAGCCTCCACATTCAGCACATAATTTTCTGTAACTTCTGCCATTTCCAATGGTACCACACCACAAAGCTCATTTCCACCCCCCCCCCCCACACACTTTCTGCTTCCTGCAGGGATTACTCCCTACACAACTCCACTCGTTCCTCTCACTGATCTCGCTCCTGGCACTTATCCTTGCAAGCGGAACAAGGAAACAAGTACCACACCTCCCCCTGCATGTCCTCCCTCACTACCATTCAGTCCTTCCGGTGAGGTGACACTTCACCTGCGAGTCAAGTACTGTATCTGATGCTCCCAGTGTGGCCTCCTGTATATTGCTGAGACCCAACGTAGAGCAGGAGACCGCTTTGTCGAGCACATTCCCTCCATACACCATGAATAGCGAGATTTCCCTGTGGCCACCCATTTCAATTCTGCTGACATGTCAGTCCATGGCCTCTTCCGCTTCAACAATGAAGCCATACTCGGGTTGGAAAAGAAACATCTTATATTCCGTCTGAGTAGCCTCCACCCTGATGGCATGAACATTGATTTCTTGAACTACCAGTAATTTCCCTCCCCCTCCTGTCCTTCACCATTCCCCATTCCTGTGGTCTGCTTGCACCATTAAACCATTTCCCCATTCCAGGCACCCACCATTCTCTCTGTTTGAAAGAAAACTTGCCCCACACATGTCCTTTATACTTAAACACGTAATTCTGTGAATGGTGGAAATCGAGACTAACAAACAAAGAATTGGCGGGACTCAGGAGATCAGGCAGCATCTATCTGAAGGAATAAACAGTCGATGTTTTGGGCTGAGACCTTTCATCAGGTTCTTACTTCATTTCCCTACCCCCATTCCAACCACCTACCTTCCCCCTCACCTGGCTTCACCTGTCACCTGCCAGCTTGAACTCCTTTTCCCCCCCATCTTCTTATTCTGGCTTCTTCCGCCTTCCTTTCCCGATGAAGAGTCTCAGTCTGAAACTGTTTATACCTCTTCATTGATGCTGCCTGCCCTGCAGAGTTGTTTCAGCATTTTGTTTGTGTTACTTTAAACTTTCCCCTGTCACCTTAATCTAGATGAAGTGGCAGAATATCTGTGCACAGATCTAACATGGAGTAAAATGACCTTAACCAGGTAATCTCCGACTGATGGTCAAGAGTCAGTGTTGGTCAGGGCACTACTGGCATTGTGCCCACCAGCCATAGAGATGGCGGTTCAGCCCACAATTTGCAATCTGATCTGAAAGGTGCTGTCTCTACCAGTGCAGCCCATCGTCATTGCTGCCTTCCTAGAACAGCATCTCACCTGTGGAGATGCCACCAGGATTTGAGTGTTCTGGGTAAAACCGTCTTGAGGTGAGAGCGTTTCCCAGTGAGCTTGATTGCCGCAGGTGGTGTTAGGCATGAACTCACTTTACCCACTGTCACTTTTCCAGGTGGCAGCAGAGATCAGCCAGCCCTTCTCAAAGGTCAAGAAGATCACCATGGTGAGCAGTGGCGGCGGAGAGGTGGGTGCCTCCAAGATGAGCGGAGAGGTTCTTCATATCATGACCAGGCTTCCCGAGACCATCGAGAAACTCACTAGAGTCAACATCTCCCAGGTAAGAAGTTTTGGAGGGCTAGGAGCATGAGAGGTGGGGGTGAGGTTTACACACTGTTCTCTACCGCTCTGGGACCGGGTGGGGCAGTGGGTCGCACACTGTACTCTCTCCCTTTGGGACTGTGGGTCACACATTGTGCTCTCCCTCTCTGGGACTCGGTGAGGCAGTGGATCACACACTGTCCTTCCCCCTCACCCCACCCCCGCAATGAAATTGTCATGCATGTGTATGAGGAGCTAGTTTAAATTATGTATTTTAACGACAAGCCATTGTTATTATCCATTTCAATACTTCATTCACTGTTTCCTCTGCTAATTTCCACTGAAACTCTGAACAGGGTAAAGGAAAGATATGCCAGGATAATATTTCTTGGGATAGTACAGCCAGGCAACCTGTAACAATCCTATTTAAAAGTTAAGAGTTGAACGACTATTATTTAAAAATCATTAAGCAGATCGGAAGAAGGGTGTTTTGGATTATCAGAAAGTGAGCGATCTTGCAGAAGTTTCTTGACCCAGGGTGCTGGAAATGTGGAGCATGATACCGTAAGGTGTGAATGGAACGATTGCTGAAGGTACTCATTTAGCACAGGAAAGAAAGAGCGAGAAAGTCAAAGTCAGTTTCTTATCAAAGTATGTATATCTCACCATATACCACTGACATTATCTTGTAAACATTTACTGGATGGTAAGGAATGCAATAGAATTAATGAAGAACTTACATTAATCCTAGCAGATAGCCAATGTGCAAAAGTAGACAAACTGTGAAATTAAAAGTGTCTGCAGAATGTATAGTTTTTTATGAACCAGTATTAATAGATATAGTACTGTTGAATAACTGAATGTCCAAGATTTCACATTATATCGGATGGATAGGAAGGTCTGCAGAGGGGATGCTGTTCTCTGCAGGTAAAGAATGGCATCAAATTAGTAGAAAGTTGTGACATAGGATCGGAAGATGTTGAATCCTTGTGGGTTGAGTTAAGAAACTGCAAGGGTAAAAGGACCCTGATGGCAGTTATATACAGGCCTCCCAACAGTATCTGGCATGTGGCATAGAAAAGGCGCGTCAAAAGAGCAATGTTATGATAGTCAAGGCAGATTTTAACATGCAGGTCGATTGGGAAAATCAGGTTGGTAATGGACCTTAAGAGAGTGAGTTTGTTGAATGAATACAAGATGGCTTTTTAGAGCAGTTTGTCATTGAGCCTAGTAGGACATAAGCCTTGCATAGGGTACATAATCAAATGCCTTGCTGAAATCCATATACACTAAATGCTGCTGCTCACCCTACAGAGATTGATAGTAACTTTATGACAGGGCATGGCTATAGCGAATGTTCACTTTCTCTCTCCCCAAGTTTGGGGAGTCTGTAACTTCAAGGTCACAGTGTTAAGGAGAGAGGGGAAAAGTTTTAAAGCTGACTATTTTCACACAAAGGATGTTAGGACAGCCATAGCAAGTGGTGGAGAGGAGTACACTTACCCTGTTTAAAGGATACCTTGACGGTATATGGGTAGGAACGGTTCAGATGGATATGAACTAAACGCGAGTACTTCAGACCAGCTAACTTAGAGATCTTGGTTTGCATAGTCGAGTTTGTCCTGAGGGTCTGTTTTCATGCTTTATAAATCTGAGACGCTTTGACACGAGTGAGTTGGAACAGCTGTGTCTAAATTTCTTAACCAAATTCACTCTGCGGAGGCCCGCTGTTGATTGTCAGACTCGGCCCTGGAACCGCTTACCATGGGGAAACACATTCTGCATGCCCAGCAGTCACCAAGGACCTTGCAACTGTCCACCCATTGACATTAAGACCTCACAGTTCCACATCTGTGCAACATCTCCTCCTTATATCACTGGGTGCGTAGGGATAGTTTTGGAGGCATTCCCTTCAAGACTAGAAACAGTAGACGATAAGACAAAGGAGCAGAACTAGGCCATTCATTATGGCTGATCCCGGATCCCACTGAACTCTATACACCTGCCTTCTTTCCATAACTTTGATGCCCTGAAAAAACAGGAAACTATCAATTTTCACTTTAAATATACCATCGGTCTTGGCCTCTACCGTAGTCAATGGCAGAACATTCTACAGATTCACTGTCCTCTGGGTAAAAAAAAATCCTCCTTACGTCTGTTCTATAGAGTGGCCGATCAAATTTGAGGTTGTGCTCGCTAGTTCTGGACAACCCCATCATAGGAAACATCCTCTCCACATCCACCCTATCTAGTCCTTTCAACATTCAGTAGGTTTCAATGAGAATCCCATGCATTCTTCTAAATTCCAGTGAGCACAGGCCCAAAGCTGCCAAACACTACTCATACTTAACCCCTTCATTTCCAGAATCATCCTTGTGAACCCTCCCTGGACTCTCTCCAACAACAGCACATCCTTTCTGAGATATGGGGCCCAATACTCCAACTGCAGCCTGGCCAGTGTCATATAAAGCTTTATGTATTATCTCTTTGTTTTTATGTTCTATTTCCCTTGAAATGAATGCCAACATTGTATTTGCCTCCTTATTCACAGACTCAATCTGTAAATGAACTTTCTGGGGGTGTTGCACGAGGACTCCTAAGTTCCCTTACACCTCTGATGTTTGAATTTTCTCTCTATTTAGATAATAGTCTGCACTTTTGTTCCTTTATAAAAATGCATTATCATACATTTCACAAGACTGTATTGCATCTGCCTCTTTTTTGCCCATTCTTCCAATTTGTCTAGTCTTTCTGCAATTGCATTGCTTCTTCAGCAATAGCTACTCCTCCACCTATCACCGTATGATCTGCAAACATTGCCACAAAGCCCTAAGGTGGCATGGTAGCTTAGTGGTTGGCATAATACTAGCATAAGTACCAGTGACCCAGACTCAATTCCAGTCATTGTCTGTAAGGGGTTTGTATGATCACACCATGACCCCACAGCTTTCCTCCGTGTGCTCTAGTTTAGTTCCACAATCAAAGGCCTACTGGTCGGAGGGTTAATTGGTCATTATAAATTGTCCCGTGGTTAGGCTTGGGTTAAATTGCTGTATCACCATCAATCAATCAGTCAATAAAGGATTAAATAAATAAACAAACAAACAGATGTATAATTAAATAAATAACTGCATTTATATATATTATACATAATAATATATGTATCTAATTACTCCACTTTGAGTAGTGTTGGGAGGAACAGCCCATGTTGGGGAAGAAACAACACCTGTACCTCTGGCACTGAGTTTGGCTCTGTGGCTCAGAAAGGTCAGGAATTGAAGAGGACGGCAGCAGTAGCAGGGATCTCCTTAGTTGGAGAACAGATAGGCGATTCTGTGGATGTAAAAAGGAAACACAGATGGTAGTTTTCCCCTCGGGTGCCAGGGTCCAAGATGTTTCTGAATGCATCCACAATATTCTGAAATGGAAGGGTGAGCAGCTAGAAGCTGTGCTACATGTTAGTAGCAACAACACAGGCAGAAAAATGGAGGAGATCCTGAAAACAGAATGCACAGAGTTAGGAAGGAAGCTGAGAAACAGGACCTCGGGTGTAGTAATCTCGGGATTGCCGCTTGTGCCATGCGACTGTGAGGATAGGAATAGAAAAGGGTGCATATAAATGCTTGGTTGAAGAATTGGAGCAGGGAACAGAGATTCAGTTTTTGGACTACTGGGACCTCTTCTGGGGCAGGTGGGACTTCCACAAAAGAGACAGGTTGTACTTGAATCCAAGGGGGGGGGGCAACATCCTTGTGGGCTAGTTTGCTAGAGCTGTTGAGAGTGGTTTATACTAATACAGTAGGGGGATGGGAACCAGTATTATAGAGCTGAGGATAAGCCAGGAGGTTTACAAGTAGATGATGTAATATGTAATATGAATGTATTACATGAATGACAAGCCAATGATCGGATACAACTGCAGATAGAGCAAAGAAGTAAGTTGTACCACAGAGCCAAAATTCATAAGGGCGAAGCACTGAAAGTGCTGTATTTAAATGCACATAGCATTCGGAATAAGGTGGATGAGCTGATGGAGCAATGAGAAACTGGTTGATATGACGCTGTGGACATCACTGAATCGTGGCTAAAAGTAGGCCATAGTTGGGAGCTTAACATCAAACGATATACTTTATATTGAAAGGACAGGCAGGAAGGCACAAGCGGTGGTGTGGCTTTGGTGGTAAGAGATGGAATTACTCTTTAGAAGGAGGTCAGAGAATGTTCAATCTTTGTGGGTGAAGTTAAGAAACTGCAAGTGTAAAAATAAACTATTATGGGAATCAAATGTAGGCCTCCCAATAGAAGCCAAACTGTATGGTTCAGATTGTGAATTGAGCTGCAAAGGGCAGATAATATAGGTAATGACACAATTGCAATGGGAGACTTCAATATGCAATGGGATTGAGAAAATCAAATTGGTGTCGGATCACAAAAGAGGAATTCTGTTGAGTGCCAATGAGATGGCTTTTTAGAGCAGCTTGTGCTTAAGCCTACTCAGGGAAAGGCAGTCTTAGCTTGGGTGTTGTGGAATAACCTAGAGTTTATTAGGGAACGTAATGGAAAGGAACCCTGAGTAGGTAGTGACCATAAGACCATAAGTCCATAAGACAAAGGAGCAGAAGTCGGCCATTCAGCCCATCGAGTCTGTTCCACCATTTTATCATGAGCTGATCTATTCTCCCATTTAGTCCCACTCCCCCACCTTCTCACCATAACCTTTGATGCCCTGGCTACTCAGATACCTATCAATCTCTTCCTTAAATGCACCCAATGACTTGGCCTCCACTGCTGCCCGTGGCAACAAATTCCATAGATTCACCACCCTCTGACTAAAAAAATTTCTTCACATTTCTGTTCTGAATGGGTGCCCTTCAATCCTGAAGTCATGCCTTCTCGTACTAGACTCCCCCATCATGCGAAACAACCTTGCCACATCCACTCTGCCCATGCCTTTCAACATTCGAAATGTTTCTATAAGGTCTCCCCTCATTCTTCTAAACTCCAAGGAATATAGCCCAAGAGTGGACAAACTTTCCTCATATGTTAACACTCTCATTCCCGGAATCATTCTAGTGAATCTTCTCTCTACCCTCTCCAACATCAGCACATCCTTCCTTAAATAAGGAGACCAAAACTGCCCACAGTACTCCAAGTGAGGTCTCACCAGCACCTTATAGAGCCTCAACATCACATCCCTGCTCCTATACTCTATTCCTCTAGAAATGAATGCCAACATTGCATTCGCCTTCTTCACTACCGACTCAACCTGGAGGTTAGCCTTAAGGGTATCCTGTACGAGGACTTCCAAGTCCCGTTGTATCCCAGAACTTTGATTTCTTTCCCTATTTAAATAATAGTCTGCCCGTTTATTTCTTCTGCCAAAGTGCATAACCATACACTTTCCAACATTATATTTCATTTGCCACTTCTCTGCCCATTCTTCCAATCTATCCAAGTCTCTCTGCAGACTCTCCGTTTCCTTAGCACTACCGGCCCCTCCACCTATCTTTGTATCGTCAGCAAGCTTAGCCACAAAGCCATCCAAATCGTTGATGTACAATGTAAAAAGAAGCGGCCCCAACACGGACCCCTGTGGAACACCACTGGTAACCGGAAGCCAACCAGAATAGGATCCCTTTATTCCCACTCTCTGTTTCCTGCCAATCAGCCAACATTCTATCCACGTATGTAACTTTCCCGTAATTCCATGGGCTCTTATCTTGTTAAGTAGCCTCATGTGTGGCACCTTGTCAAAGGCCTTCTGAAAATCCAAATATACAACATCCACTGCATCTCCCTTGTCTAGCCTACTGGTAATTTCCTCAAAAAATTGTAATAGGTTTGTCAGGCAGGATTTTCCTTTAAGGAATCCATGCTGAGTTCTGCCTATCGTGTCATATGCCTCCAGGTACTCTGTAACCTCATCCTTGACAATCGACTCCAACAACTTCCCAACCACGGATGTCAAGCTAACAGGTCTATAATTTCCTTTTTGCTTCCTTGCCCCCTTCTTAAATAGCGGAGTGACATTTGCAATCTTCCAGTCTTCCGGAACCATGTCAGAATCTATCGCCTTTTGAAAGATCATCACTAATGCCTCCACAATCTCCACAGCTACTTCCTTCAGAATACGAGGGCGCATTCCATCTGGTCCGGGAGATTTATCTACCTTTAGACTATTCAGCTTCCTGAGTACTTTCTCTGTCGTAATTGTGACTGCGCACACTTCTCTTCCCTGCCACCCTTGAGTGTCCGGTATACTGCTGATGTCTTCCTCAGTGAAGACTGATGCAAAATATTGGTTCAGTTCATCTGCCATCTCCTCATCTCCCATTACAATTTCTCCAGCATCATTTTCTATTGGTCCTATATCTACTCTCACCTGTCTTTTACTCTTTATATACTTGAAAAAGCTTTTAGTATCCTCTTTAACATTACTTGCTAGCTTCCTTTCATAGGTAATCTTCTCCCTCTTAATGACCTTCTTATTTTCCTTTTGTAAGGTTTTAAAAACGTCCCAATCCTCTGTCTTCCCACTAATTTTTGTTTCCTTGTATGCCCTCTCCTTTGCTTTAACTTTGGCTTTGACTTCTCTTGTCAACCACGGTTGCAGCCGATCCCCTAGTGGGCTCAACAACAAGCTGTTCTAAAAAGCCATCTCGCAGACATTCTACAAATTCTCTCTCTTGGGATCCAGTGCCGACCGGATTTTCCCAATCCACTCGCATGTTAAAATCCCCCACAATTATCATAACACTGTCCTTCTGACAAGCCTTTTCTATTTCCAGTTGTAATTTGTAGTCCACATCCCTGCAGCTGTTTGGAGGCCTATAAATAACTGCCAACAGGGTCCTTTTACCCCTGCTATTTCTTAGCTCAATCCATAAAGATTCTGCACCTTCCGATCCTATATCACCTCTTTCTAATGATTTAATATCATTTCTTTCCAATAAAGCCACACCTCCCCCTCTGCCTGCCTTCCTATCCTTCCGATACACCATGTATCCTTGGATGTTCAGCTCCCAGAGACATGCATCCTTTAGCCAGGTCTCAGTGATGGCCAGAATATCATACCTGCCAATCTGTAGCTGCACGACAAGATCATCCACCTTATTCCTTATGCTGCGTGCATTTAAGTATAACACCTTAAGACTAGTATTTGGTACTTTTCGCTTTGATTTCACTGCAACTTTATTGCACTGCAACTCATCCCAATGGCTACAAATTTGCCCCATCACCTGCCTGTCTTTCCTGACATCTTTACTGCTCACCATCTTAGATTTATTTGTTTTCCTCTTCCTCCGCTCCATCATTCCGTTTCCCAACCCCCTGCCAAATTAGTTTAAACCCTCCCTAACAGCTCTATTAAACTTTCCCGCCAGGATATTGGTCCCCTTCGGGTTCAGGTGTAACCTATCCTTTTTGAAAAGGTTATACTTCCCCCAGAAGAGATCCCAATTATCCAAGAATCTGAAACCCTGCCCCTTGCACCAGTCTCTCAGCCACATATTCATCTGGCTGACCAGGTAAAGCTGAGGGCAGGGTGAAAGTTGGAGGCAAAGTTAATGAAGTCAATGAGCTCTGCATGCATGCAGGAAGCAGTGCCAATGCAGTCGT
The DNA here is from genome assembly GCF_030028105.1 of Mobula birostris. Classification (NCBI taxonomy): domain Eukaryota; kingdom Metazoa; phylum Chordata; class Chondrichthyes; order Myliobatiformes; family Myliobatidae; genus Mobula; species Mobula birostris. The sequence goes on along the minus strand of NC_092374.1, from coordinate 192,865,640 downwards.
CGATGTAGAGAAGGAATAGTGGGGGACAGATACCACAATAGGTTTGGAACATAGATTGTTCCACAAAGCCAACAAAAAGGAAGGCATAGCTAGGACCCATATGGGTGCCCATAGCTACACCTTTAGTTTGGAGGAAGTGGGAGGAGCCAAAGGAGAAATTATTAAGAGTAAGGACTAATTCCGCTAGACGGAGCAGAGGGGTGGTAGAGGGGAACTGGTTAGGTCTGGAATCCAAGAAGAAGCGGGGAGCTTTGAGTCCTTTCTGATGGGGGATGGAAGTATATAGGGACTGGACATCCACTTGTTCCTCAAGTTCACCCTGCCCTCAAGTTTACCTGGTCCATTTCCGACACATCTCTCCCCTTTCTAAATCTTTCTGTCTCTATCTCTGGAGACAGCTTATCTACTGATATCTACTATAAGCCTACTGACTCTCACAGACATCTGGACTATTCCTCTTCTCACCCTGTCTCTTGTAAAAATGCCATCCCCTTCTCGCAATTCCTCCGTCTCCTCCGCATCTGCTTTCAGGATGAGGCTTTTCATTCCAGGATGAGGGAGATGTCCTCCTTTTTTAAAGAAAGGAGCTTCCCTTCCTCCACCATCAACTCTGCTCTCAAACGCATCTCCCCCATTTCATGTACATCTGCTCTCACTCCATCCTCCCGCCACCCCACTAGGAATAGGGTTCCCCTGGTCCTCACCTACCACCCCACCAGCCTCCGGGTCCAACATATTATTCTCCTTAACTTCCGCCACTTCCAACGGGATCCCACCACTAAGCACATCTTTCCCTCCCCACATCTCTGCTTTCCGCAGGGAAGCTCCCTACACGACTCCCTTGTCCATTCGTCCCCCTTCCCCCGTCCATCCCCACTGATCTCCCTCCTGGCACTTATCCTTGTAAGCGGAACAAGTGCTACACATGCCCTTACACTTCCTCCCTTACCACCATTCAGGGCCCCAGACAGTCCTTCCAGGGAGGCGACACTTCACCCGTGAGTCGGCTGGGGTGATATACTGCGTCCGGTACTCCCGATATGGCCTTCTATATATTGGCGAGACCCGACGCAGACTGGGAGATAGTTTTGCTGAACACCTACGCTCTGTCCGCCAGAGAAAGCAGGATCTCCCAGTGGCCACACATTTTAATTTCACGTCCCATTCCCATTCTAATATGTCTATCCACGGCCTCCTCTACTGTAAAGATGAAGCCACACTCAGGTTGGAGGAACAACACCTAATATTCCGTCTGGGTAGACTCCAACCTGATGGCATGAAAAATGGACTTCTCAAACTTCCGCTAATGCCCCACCTCCCCCTCGTACCCCATCCGTTTATTTATATACACACATTCTTTCTCTCTCTCTCCTTTTTCTCCCTCTGTCCCTCTGACTATACCCCTTGCCCATCCTCTGGGGTTTCCCCCTCCCCCCTTTTCTTTCTCCCTGAGCCTCCTGTCCCATGATCCTCTCATATCCCTTTTGCCAATCACCTGTCCAGCTCTTGGCTCCATCCCTCCCCCTCCTGTCTTCTCCTATCATTTTGGATCTTCCCCTCCCACTCCCACTTTCAAATCTCTTACTAGCTCTTCTTTCAGTTAGTCCTGACGAAGGGTCTCGGCCCGAAACGTCGACTGTACCTCTTCCTAGAGATGCTGCCTGGCCTGCTGTGTTCACCAGCAACTTTGAGTTGTGTTGCAGTTAATTTGTTAGGTTGCAGATTAATTTAAGTGTTTTAGAAATTGTCGAAGAATCCGACCCCCAGAACTGTTCCAGTATGGAACAAGACCAAAACATATGTGCCAGTGTAGCTATCTCAGTTTTACATCTATCACAAACACAATCAACATTGGGAAATATTTTAGAGAGTCTCTCTTTTGTCAAATGGTAATGATGTACTATTTTAAATGACTAGCACAGATCGAAGAAGATTTAACCAGCTTCAGAATCCGCGTCCAGTCCTCCGTCATAAAAGTCAAATTGAGTTCCTTTTCCCAATCCTGTTTAATCTTAAATAAAGGACACTTATCCCATTGCAATAATAAATTATAAATTCAAGCCTAATGCTTTGACTGCATTATTTGGTATTGTTGGAGGAAAGGATATTATTTTGGAGCCATCTGATTTGTACATTTCGGCTTTTATGTCTCTTATGGCCAGAAGGACGCTTTTGCTTAAATGGAAAGTTGCGGCCCCTGCTATTCACGTCCAATGGTTACGTGATGTGATGTCACGTTTAAATTTAGAGAAGATTCGATGTTCAATCTTTGAATCTAATCAAGACTTTCAAACATTGTGGGGACCTTTTCTGAATTATTTTCAAAACCTTTGATTTGCTGTTAAAGCACAGACAATGACTAACAAACTTCTTTTCTTTTTTTTTCTACTAATCAGTTTTGGTCTGAGTAGTGGGTTAGAATTTTATATAATAAAATTATTATTTTTCAATTGTCAGTTCTCTTTCAATATCTTTCAATGTTACGAACTAATTGACTTGTACGAATATAGGGTAGGGAGTCTTTATACGTGATTTAGCTCAATGTATTGACATATATATTTTTTCCTGTACTCTGCATTCATATATTTATAAGACTCCTAAAATTAATAAAAATATTGAAAGAGAACTGACATAGAAATGATGGCAGCAGGGGCGTATCTACGGAAAATAGCGCCTATGTCAAGTTGTGAAACTGCGCCCCTGTCCAAACATCTGACACCCATCTTTTAGATAACTTTACCATAATATCAGCTCAAAAATACAAGTCAAGCTCCTTAATCTTTTAATTAACAAATTATGGCACTACGTGAAAATTATAACTGCACCTTCCTTGCTTTCACTGATGCAAGTTGGTCTATGATCTGATCAAAGTCAGCCTTTTCAGTTTCTTTGCTTTCTACACTCAGCAGAGCAAGATCACAGAGTCTGCCTTGACCCATGGAGGCTCTCAAATACAAAAGTATTAGTTTTAACTTGCTGAAGGATCTCTCACAGCTGGCGATGGAAACCGCGATGGTTAGCATTATCTGAATATCAATATGAAGACTGGGGAAGACACTGTCATCTCCATACTGAACAATAAATTCAAGAAGCTCTTCAGGTCTTGATATTTTCATTTTGACCAGGCTAGATAGCAACATTCTGCAATCCAAAATTTCTTCATATACCTGCTGTCCATCAACATCAGAGCTGTACAATTCGCCCAAATTTTCGCACTTCTTCTTTATGTTGTCACTGTCAGCACCGTAACACAGTCCCTCGACCTCGAGAAGGAATTCAAACTTGGCATCAGTGTCGTGCAAACGAGCGAACCTTTCGTCCATTTCTCTGTGAAGATGGTCGAGTGTTTCCTTCATGACTCTCTCCATTTCCTCCTTAGCTGTTAACCCAGCGTCTCTCAAATTCTCAACAGCCATTCGTTTCTTTCGTCTCTGACATCTTTCAACTTCAATATTCCATTCTTGACAGAGACCAACTCCTCCTTCAAGTGACTCACTGACCAACACTTCTCTTTCATCATAAAAATGATCTTGGAGGGCTTTCAAATCCAGGGCAGCATCGTGGAAGTTCATGCTAGGATCCTGCAGCCTCTTTTGAATATGGTCAATGAGAATATGTACTTTGTTCCAAATCCCAGCAAAATCAGAAAATCATAGCTCAACATGTGGTTGTACAGCTGCCTTGCGTCACTTCTTGTTTCACTGGTCTCGTTCTCATGTCTATCATGTCCTGGAGAACTTGAAGTATCTCCTCAAGGTACTTGTTGATGGGCTTCACTGCCTCTGTCCTTGCGCTCCACCCGGTTTCCGACTCCGACTTAACAACCACAGCCACGGCGTATTTGAGTTTTTCCCAGCGCTGTGTTGAATGAGAGAAAAACATGTAGACAGCTTCGATGGTTCCAATAAACGTGACCATCATTGTATCCTGCTTGGCAGCATGACCACCCACCAAGCTGAGTGAGTGACTGTTGCAATTCACAAACACTGCCCGGTTGTTTTTCTCAATTATTCTTTGACGAACACCACTTCTGTGTCCAGCCATCACAGCAGTGTTGTCATAGCACTGTGACTGACAATCTTGTAGCTCCATTTCGTCCTTCTCCAGCTGTTTCAAGATGTCTTCAACCAAGCTCTCAGCATCCTTCTGGCTTATCTGGATAAAACCAAGGAAGGATTCTCTAACACAGACTGTTTTCCTCTCAAAATCATAGAAACCATAGAAACAATAGAAACTACAGCACAGAAACAGGCCTTTTGGCCCTTCTTGGCTGTGCCGAACCATTTTCTGCCTAGTCCCACACACCTGCACACGGACCATATCCCTCCATACACCTCCCATCCATGTATCTGTCCAATTTATTCTTAAATGTTAAAAAAGAACCCGCATTTACCACCTCGTCTGGCAGCTCATTCCATACTCCCACCACTCTCTGTGTGAAGAAGCCCCCCCTAATGTTCCCTTTAAACTTTTCCCCCCTCACCCTTAACCCATGTCCTCTGGTTTTTTTCTCCCCTTGCCTCAGTGGAAAAAGCCTGCTTGCATTCACTCGAATGCTTGCATACCCATCATAATTTTATATACCTCTATCAAATCTCCACTCATTCTTCTACGCTCCAGGGAATAAAGTTCTAACCTATTCAACCTTTCTCTGTAACTGAGTTTCTCAAGTCCCAGCAACATCCTTGTAAACCTTCTCTGCACTCTTTCAACCTCATTTATATCCTTCCTGTAATTTGGTGACCAAAACTGAAAACAATACTCCAGATTCGGCCTCACCAATTCCTTATACAACCTCATCATAACATTCCAGCTCTTATACTCAATACTTTGATTAATAAAGGCCAATGTACCAAAAGCTCTCTTTACAACCCTATCTACCTGTGATGCCACTTTTAGGGAATTTTGTATCTGTATTCCCAGATCCCTCTGTTCCACTGCACTCCTCAGTGCCTTACCATTAACACTGTATGTTCTACGTTGGTTTGTCCTTCCAAAGTGCAATACCTCACACTTGTCAGTATTAAACTCCATCTACCATTTTTCAGCCCATTTTTCCAGCTGGTCCAAGTCCCTCTGCAGGCTCTGAAAACCTTCCTCACTGTCTACTACACCTCCAATCTTTGTATCATCAGCAAACTTGCTGATCCAATTTACCACATTATCATCCAGATCATTGATATAGACGACAGATAACAATGGACCCAGCACTGATCCCTGTGGCACACCACTAGTCACAGGCCTCCAATCAGAGAAGCAATTCTCTACCACCACTCTCTGGCTTCTTCCATCGAGCCAATGTCTAATCCAATTTACCACCTCTCCATGTATACCTAGCGACTGAATTTTCCTAACTAACCTCCCATGCGGGACCTTGTCAAAGGCAACTTCCACATACCTTGTCAACTTCCACATACCTCACTACTTCTGACATCTGGTCACGGTGTGCCTGATGAGGAGTCGAGTCGAACATGAGACCATAGTACACAGATTTTACGAATGCTTCTCAGTAAACTCTGGCGAGCAGTGGATGCCATCATGTGGATGAATTCGTTCTGGACACCTAGTGAAAGATAAGACATGGATCCAGGATGATTTTCAATGAGTGAGGTGTTCTTTTATGACAGGGTCAATGGTGGCCAGTAGTTTCAGTAAGCCAAGGAAATTTCCTACATTGGAGTTATCGTCTAGCTGAAGTGACTCCCTGTGTCCTCACAAAGCCAGGTTCTGAGTCGCAAGGAACTTTATGCAGTGAAGGATTCTCGTCAAGATGTCACGCCACTTCTGCTTGTCCTTCTCAATCTGTGACTGAAATACCGTGTCAATAATTCCTGTTTCCAGCTCAATTTCTTTCCATTTCTTTCCACTGTGTGAAGCATTCCCGATGATTCTTGGTATTTTCATGAACATTAATCCTTTCAGGTGCTTTCCACTGGTTGGATCCACTTTCCTGCTCCAATGAGGATTGATGGTCTGACCGGGAATAGAGAAGACAACAGATACAAAATGCAGACATTTTAGAAGGGGAATAGACCAGCCATGAGCAAGTCACTTCCTCACCACGACCAATTCCCAATTTCCTCTTGAACCAAGTTTTGTTCATTGAGCGGTTATTTGTTGGCAGGAAAGGTCACTTACTGTTCTGGAAATACTTCGAACCCAGTTTTATTATTTCTGTTCTCAACTCGTCAGGCAGAATTGCTTTTCCAGTATCCTTGTCGAACTTCAGAAGTCCAAAGTCAAGCCGTTCAATCACTTCTGGTATGATAGTTCGAGGCTCTTTGACACCATCCAGTTCACTAGGTTTAGTGTCGTCAGGTTCAATCTCGTCAGGTAAAATCTCGTCAATATACTCAACACCACCACCACCACCATCGTCTTCCCCTCCCGTCATGTCCATGTTCTCTGTGGCAGCCTCACTCTTAATCTCGTCATACTCAGATTTATCTGACTTAACTTCCTCCTCGACTTGTGACACATTTGTACTTGATCCACCTTCGGATTCTAACAAACTTGTAGCAGATGCAGGCGACTCCATGGAATGTATCGAACTATTTGTTTCGGGCTTTTGAAAGAAGGCTATCAGGAACTTGCTCGACTTCTTGGTTTCCCCTGACTCGAACTTCCGTCTCTTCCGTCCTTCAGCTCCGCTTTACTTCTTCGTGAAGAAATGTTTCATGGTCTCCTCACACAATGCTCTGAAATAAGGCCATTCTAGTGCTTCACACCCATGATAATCAAAGACAGATCATACATATGAAGAAAATTCTTTTTCCACTATCCGAGCATGGCTTGTCTGACTTTAAGAGAAACTGCTCAGTGGCTCTACCCCGCCCCACCCACCCACCTTCAAGTGGCACCCAGGGCACGTGCCATTCCTTCGATACACCACTGGATGTCATAGGTTTAAAGTGAGAAGGAGAAATTTACAGGGTGACTTGGACGGTAGATTTTCCACAAAATGGTTGCGAATATCTGGAAAGAGGTTTTAGATGAGGCGTTGGAGACAGAAATAGTTAAATATAGGTGCTTACAGACGAAAAGAGTAAGCAGAATAAATGTAGGAAATGGGGTTAGCGTCTATAGGCATCACAGTCGGCAAACGTCAAAGTTCAAAAGTTCGAAGTAAATTTATTATGCAAATGCATATGTGTCACGATTTACATAGAAACACGGAATATAGAAAACCTACAGCAGAATACAAGCCATTCGGCCCACAAAGCTGTGCCTAACTTGTACTTACTTTAGAAATTACCTAGGGTTGCCCCATAGCCCTCTATTTTTTTGAGCTCTATGTACCTATCCGGGAGTCTCTTAAAAGACCCTATTTTATCCGCCTCCTCCACCGTTCCCAGCAGTTCATTCCATTCACTCACTACTCTCTGCGTAAAAAAAACTTAACCCCGACATCTCCTCTGTACCTACTTCCAAGCACCTTTAAACTGTGCCCTCTCCTGTTAGCCATTTCAGGTCTGGGAAAAAGCCTTTGACTATCCACACAATCATCATCTTATACACCTCTATCTGGTCATCTCTCATTCTCCGAGGCTCCAAAAAAAAAGGCTGAGTTCACTCAACCTATTATCATAAGGCATGCTCCCCAATCCAGGCAACAATCTTGTAAATTTCCTCTGTACCTTTTCTATGGTTTCCACATCTTTCCTGTAGTGAGACGACCAGAAATGAGCAGAGTACTCCAGGCGGGGTCTGACAAGGGTCCTATGTAGCTGCAACATTACCTCTCGGCTCCTAAACTCCATTCCATGGTTAAGAAGGCCGATGCACCGTCTGCTTTCTTAATCACGGAGTCAACCTGCGTAGCATCTTTGAGTGTCCTATGGATCCAGAGCCAAGATCCCTCTGATCCTCAACACAGCCAAGAGTCTAACCATCAATACTCTATTCTGTCATCATATTTGACCTACCAAAATGAATCACCTCACACTTATCTGGGTTGAGCTATCCGCCATTGAACTGGGTTGAACTTCTCAGCCCAGTTTTGCATTCTATCGATGTCCCGCTGTAACCTCGGACAGCTCTCCACACTATCCACAATACGCTCAACCTCTCATACCATGACATTCATTTTCTTGTGGGCATTCAACGTAAATACAAAGGGAGAAATTCTTTAGTTTGAGAGTAGTGACCCTTTGCAGTTATCCACCAGTTGGTACGTGGCTCACTCTGAGTGCATTGATGGCTTTCTTTAGATTAGAACGGAAGAATATGATACGGATTTAGTACAGGGAATGAGTATTGTAGCAATAGATGCCCTCGTTGAAAAAACATCTGATCAATTCCAGCGGCTGAGCAAGCTCAATATTTACTCTCGTTCTATTTATAAGCTTCTTGTTCTTTTTTCATATCCTGACAGATATCTGGCAGCATTTTGCTGACGTTATCCGTGGGCTTACTGGTATTACTAAAATTCATTCCGAGGTGGAGTTATTTAAAGTGTACTGAAGAGGGGTATTACGAGGTCAAGTATAAACGAGCGTTGCAAACGAAGAAATGGAACAAGATGAAGGAAAAGTTGAGGAATATGTTGGCAGAGGAGGCAAATGTGGAGGCTGGAAAGCTAATTTTAAAACACAACCTCGGCAATACTGATCAGGGTGAACAGAAACCCAACCTATCAAGAGACAGTAATGCTGATGAAGCTGGGACCAGTGAAAGTTCAGCAGAACCAACTGTGGGAGCCATGTATTCTGTGCTGTGCGTTAATTATCTTTATTATAATGAGTAGTCACATGGGGGGGATGGTGGTAAAGGCAAATGGAGTAAGTATCTTACTATTGCTTATTTGTTTGTATGTTGTAGCTTGGAAACACAGAGGTTATATTTTTGCTGACTGCTTAATACCACTTAATACTGCTTCAATATTGTATGCTTTCTAATTGCTAATAAAGAATCGAATAAAGGATCTGACTCTTTGGAACACACATTTAGTTGGAGACGAGGGTGAGTCAAGCAGGTAGAACAACTACCTCTGGGCTCGCAGGCTGGTGGCAATTGTTTAGTTTGATTTCGGATTTTTGTTTTGCCGCTACACCAACTGTTGATAATATTACAATGAGGCGTCATTTTAATCGCCATTTCGGAGACTTCAGTGATCGACCACAACTCAGCAGGCACTGTAGCTTCCTGAACACCAACTACAGTGCCCTGCAAAAGTATTCAGCCCCAACTCTTTGGCCACATGAATGAGTGTTACAACCAGGGATTTTGATCAATTTAACTGAGAATTTTGTATTTATGCATGACATGCTCCTGTTTCACAGCAGAGCTCCCACCCCACCGCTCAAAAACCAGGGAAAACTAAAATATCGAAAACTGAAATGTCAGCCGTACAAAAGTTATGGGCAACTGGAACAGAAGTGTTCAAGCCCGAGACCTATCAGACAGGATCATATGGAAAGGCCCGACAGACTCGAGGGGCCTGGTGGTTACTCTTGCTCCCAGTTTGATTTGTTCTTGAGTCCGGAAAAGTTGAGTCATGGCCATAGATCAGAGATTCACTGAGGCTACAATTCACACAGATGTACAGTATAATGACCTGGTGCCCAAAACTATTCAAATCCTGTAGAGCAACATAAGGAAGACGTAACACAGACCTAAGCAAATCCCACGCAAATAATTTTAAGGCACAAAGAAAGTTAATTTCCATCCCTGGTCTGATCATGATCATCCTTATGACCCACATCGACTTCCTTAATTATTGATCATGGCTGCTCCTTCAATGGCATACATACTCTTTAGGCAACACACACAAAATGCCGGGCCGAAACGTCGACTGTACCTCTTCCTATAGATGCTGCCTGGCCTGCTGCGTTCCACCAGCATTTTGTTTGTGTTGCCTGAATTTCTAGCATCTGCAGATTTCCTCGTGTTTGCGTTTATACACAGACACTTTAGAACAGAATTTCTCAATTTTTTACGCCATTAATTGAGGGATTCGTGTACTCCAGGTTGTGAACCCCTGCTATAGAAGGAACTGGCTATTTAAGGTTAACTATCCTGCAATATCCCACTCAGGGTATAGAGAACAAATGGAGTGAGATCTCAGGTAACAGATATTTGGGCCAAATCAAAACAGGCAAAATGAAGTCAACGGACAAGCCTTGAAAAAATGGAGGAATATCTCGCTCAATGGAAGATGATTTAGATTATGAAGACAGGCAGTCATCTTTGATTGTCACTCAGTAATGCATGCATTAAGAAATGATACAATGTTTTTCCAGAATGATATCACAGAGACACATGACAAACCAAGACCGAAAAACTGACAAAAACCACATAATTATAACATATAGTTACAACAGTGCAAAGCAACACCGTAATTTGATAAGAACAGACCATGGGCACGGTAAAATCACAAAGTCTGTCGAAAGTCCCATCATCTCATGCAGACGGTAAATCTCCAGTGCCGCAAACTTGCCAATGCAACATTCCGGAAGCATAGAACATAGAATAGTACAGCACAGTACAGGCCCTTCGGCCCACAATGTTGTGCCGACCCTCAAACCCTGTCTCCCATATAAGCACTCACCTTAAATTCCTCCACATACCTGTCTAGTTGTCTCTTAAACTTCACCAGTGTATCTGCCTCCACCACTGACTCAGGCAGTGCATACTATGCACTAACCACTCTCTGAGTAAAAAACCTTTCTCTAATATCCCCCTTGAAATTCCCACCCCTTACCTTAAAGCCACGTCCTCTTGTATTGAGCAGTGGTGCCCTGGGGAATAGACACTGGCTATCCACTCTATCTATTCCTCTTGTTATCTTGTGCACCTCTATCATGTCTCGTCTCATCCTCCTTCTCTCCAAAGAGTAAAGCCCTAGCTCCCTTAATCTTTGATCATAATGTATACTCTCTAAACCAGGCAGTATCCTGGTAAATCTCCTCTCTACCCTTTCCAATCCTTCCACATCCTTCCTATAGTGAGGCGACCAGAACTGAACACAATACTCCAAGTGTGGCCTAACCAGAGTTTTATAGAGCTGCATCATTACATCGTGACTCTTAAACTCTATCCCTCGACTTATGAAAGCTAACATCCCATAAGCTTTCTTAACTACCCTATCCACCCGTGAGGCAACTTTCAGGGATCTGTGGACATGTACCCCGAGATTCCTGTGCTCCTCCACACTACCAAGTATCCTGCCATTTACTTTGTACTCTGCCTTAGAGTTTGTCATTATAAAGTGTACCACCTCACACTTCTCCGGGTTGAAATCCATCTGCCACTTCTCAGCCCACTCCTGCATCCTGTCAATGTCTCTCTGCAATCTTTGACAATCCTCTGCACTATCTACAACACCACTAACCTTTGTTTCGTCTGCAAACTTGCCAACCCACCCTTCTACCCCTACATCCAGGACGTTAATAAAAATCACGAAAGGTCGAGGTCCTAGAACCGATCCTTGTTTGGACACCACTAGTCACAACCCTCCAATCCGAATGTGCTCACTCCACCGCGACCATCTGCCTTCAGCAGGCAAGCCAATTCTGAATCCACCTGGCCAAACTTCCCTGGATCCCATGGCTTCTGACTTCCTGAGTAAGCCTACCGTGTGGAACCTTGTCAAATGCCTTACTTAAATCCATGTAGATCACATCCACTGCACTACCCTCGTCTATATGCCTGGTCACCTCCTCAAAGAACTCTATCAGGTTGTTGGACATGATCTGCCTTTCAAAAAGCCATGCTGTCTATCCCTGATCAGACCATGATTCTCTAAATACCCATAGATCCGATCTCTAAGAATCTTTTCCAACAGCTTTCCCACCACAGACATAAGGCTCACTGGTCTATAATCACCCGGACTATCCCAACTACCTTTTCTGAACAACGGAACAACATTCCCCTCTCTCCAGTCCTCCGGTACCATTCCCGTGGACAACGAGGAGATAAAGATCTTAGCTAGAGGCTCAGCAATCTCTTCCCTCACCTCGTGGTGCAGCCGGAGGAATATTCCATCAGGTCCTTGGAACTTTATCAATCCTAATGTATTTTAACAACTCCAACACCACCTCTCCTTTAATATCAACATGCTCCAGAACATCAACCTCACTCATATTGTCCTCACTGTCATCAAGTTTCCTCTCATTGGTGAATACCGAAGAGAAGTATTCATTGAGGACCTCGCTCACTTCATCAGCCTCCATATACATCTTCCCAACTTTATCATTAATTGGACCCAACTTCACTGCTGTCATCCTTTTGTTCTTCACATAATTGAAAAATGCCTTGGGGTTTTCTTTTACCCTACTCACCAAGGCCCTCTCATGCCCCCTTCTTGCTCTCCACGGCCCCTTCTTAAGCTCCTTTCTGCTACCCTATATTCCTCAATAGACCCATCTGATACTTGCTTCCTAAACCTCATGCATGCTGCCTTCTTCCACCTGACTAGATTTTCCACCTCACTTATCACCCATGGTTCCTTCACCCAACCATTCTTTATCTTCCTCAGTGGGACGAATTTATCCCTAACATCCTGCAAGAGATCCCTGAACATCGACCACATGTCTATAGTACATTTCCCTGCAAAAACCTCATCCCAATTCACACCCGCAAGTTCTAGCCTTATAGCCTCATAATTTGCCCTTCCCCAATTAAACATTTTCCTGTCCTCTCTGATTTTATCCTTTTCCATGATAATGCTAAAGGCCAGGGAGTGGTGGTCACTGTCCCCCAGATGCTCACCCACTGAGAGATCTGTGAACTGACCAAGTTCGTTACCTAATGCTAGATCCAGTATGGCGTTCCCTGTCGTCGGCCTGTCAACATACTGTGACAGGAATCTGTCCTGGACACACTTAACAAATTCTGCCCCGTCTGAGTTTTTGGAACTAATCAGGTGCCAACTCATATTAGGGAAGTTAAAGTCACTCATGATAACAACCCAGTTATTTTTGCACCTTTCCAACATCTGCCTCCCAATCTGGACCTCGGTGTCTTTGCTGCTACCAGGGGGCCCATAGAATACCCCCAGTTGAGTAACTGCTCCCTTCCTGTTCCTGACTTACACCTATACTGACTCAAAAGACGATCCTGCTACATTACACACACTTTCTGTAGCTGTAATAGTATCCGTGACCAGTAATAACACCCCTCCTCCCCTTTCCCCCCTCTATCTCTTTGAAAGCACTTAAATCCAGGAATATTGAGAATCCATTCCTGCCCTGGTGCCAGCCAAGTCTCTGTAATGGCCACTACATCATAATTCCATGTATGTATCCAGGCTCTCAGTTCATCACCTTTGTTCCTGATCCTGTCATAAAAGGGGGGCTGGGAGCGGATCCAAATGTAAGAAACAGACACTGAAGTACTAGGGGTAGGACTAGGTGCATAAAGCAAGCAAGGAAGTGGGTAAGAGACGACACTGGACGAGACACAGGCCCTGGACGAGACTAGGATACAGGGCCTGGGCTAGGACTAGACTAGGAAAGCGGGACCTGGATGAGGAACAAGGAACTTGGAACCTGGACAAGGACTCCGAGCAAGAGATTGGACAGGGACCCAGAACCTGGGTCTTGACCCGGGCTCGGACTCCAGATCTAGGCTAGAACAAGACGTGGCAAGGCAACAGGACTGGACGTGGCAGCATGATGCGGGATCAGAACTGGATGAGAACACGAAGATCAGACTTGGTCTTGGGAGACAGTAACGCAGAACACGGAGCCTTGGTCTTCGGAGACAGGAACGCAGAAAACAGAGCTTTGGTTTTGAGAGACAGGAATGCAGAACACAGAGCCTTGGTCTTGAGAGACAGGAACATGCAACACAGAGCCGGGACCACTCCTCAGGGACAAGACTTGGGGCCAGGACTTTGGACAGAGTCAGGACCCCTCCTAGGGAGGAGGACATAGGGCCGGGACTCGTACATAGAACACAGAGAGACAGTTCCCAACACAAGGTAGCGGCAAACGGCCGGACCTACCTAGCAAAGGCGTGGACACAGAGACAGTTCCAAACACAAGGTAGTGGCAAACGGCCGGACCTACATAGCGAAGGCATGGACACAGAGACAGTTTCAAACAATGATGGACAGTTCCTTACCTACGTTTGTAGACACAGCAAGGCTCCGGTGTTGCTCCAGCGATAGAACTTGACAGTGATACAGTCAAGGATGCAGGCAAGGTTGCAGGCAAGTCCTCAGGCCAAGGCTTCAGCCAGAGTTTGCAGGCAAGTCTTCAGACCAAGGCTTCAGGCAGAGTTTGCAGGCAAGGCTTCACGGGGAGGTTTCAGGCAAGGCTTCAGGCAGAGGTTTCAGGCAAAGGTTGCAGGCAAGGCTTCAGGAGGAATGTGAAGGGAAGGGAACAGTCCAGCAACTGAAGCTGACCCCAGGAGCTATTTATGTAGTCAGCCCAAAACGAGAATCATGTGCTTCAATTTACACCCAACAGAACAAGGGAATACCGTAAAACCTGGAATAAAGATCGATGGACCGGTCCGTGAACTGGAATGTGGACTTCACGGACCGGACCATGACAGATGCTTCTTGCATTGAAGTGCACACACTTTAGCCCTTCTACCTTACTACCTTTACACCCTTTATTCAGCTTCTCTTTCCTCAAAGCCTCTCTATATGTTAGATCTGGCTTTCCTCCATGCACATCTTCCACTGCTCTATCGCTCCGGGTCTCATACCCCTTACAAATTAATTCAAACCCTCCTGAACCATGCTAGCAAACCTACCTGCCAGGATATTGCTCCCCTTCGAGTTCAGGTGCAACCCAACCAAATTGTACAGGTCCCACCTTCCCCAGAAGTGATCCCAATGATCCAAAAATCTAAAATCTTGCCCCCTGCACCAACTCCTCAGCCACACATTCAACTGCCATCTCCTCCAATTCTTACCATCACTATCACGTAGCACTGGCAGCAATCCTGAGAACGCCACCCTTGAGGTCCCGTTCTTCAGCCTTCTGCCTAGTTCCCGAAACTCGCACTTCAGGACCTCATCTCTCTTCCTGTCTGTGTCGCTGGCACCAACGTATTTCACGACTTCTGGTTGCTTTCCCTCTAGTACCAGGATGTCGTGCACCCGGTCAGAGACATCCCGGACCCTGGCACCCGGGAGGTAACAAACCATGCGGGTGATCTTCTCACGTCCACAAAATCTCATGTCTGCTCCCCTGACTATAGAGTCTCCAATGACGACAGCTCTCCTCTTCTCCGTCCCACCCTTCTGCACCACAGGGTCAGACTCAGTGCCGGAGGTCCTGCTACCGTGGCTCACCCCAGTCATTGTCCCTGCCAGCAGTATCCAGCACGGTAAACTTATTATTCAGGGGAATGGCTACAGGGGTGCTCTGCACTACCTGTCTACTCACCTTCACTTTCCCCACTCTGACTGTCACCTAACGACCAGCTTCCGACAGCCTAGGTGTGACTACCTCCCTGTAGCTCTCATCTATGACAGCCTCATTCTCCCTTGTGAATCAAAGGTCATCCAACTGCTGCTCCAGATTCCTTACAAGGTCTTCCAGATCGCCCAGCCGTATGCACTTCTGGCAGATGTGACTCTGCGGGAGAGGGGCGTTCCCCCAAGACTCTTCACCCTCTCAGGAAACATTGTAAAGCCGAACTGGGAACAAGCTCCTCCTCTGCCTATTCTCGTCGAAGCCTCTCGAGTCAAAGCCTCAAAGCTCCACTCCTTCACTGGCCCACTCACTCGCTGGCCTCTCCGCTTGTCCAACCTATGTTAGCCAAACTTGACCAATTTAAGAGCACCGTCTTCAAGTGATAGTCTACCAACCCAGGCAGAGGTCAGACACACTGATAGACTCCACAGGGTCACTCTTTCATGCACCAATAATCACAGATCGATGCCTCACAATCAATCCTCAGTTCCACACTAGTGGGCACCTGAACAGGATAGTGGTAACTTCACTGCATCTGAGTGTCCTGTGAAACAGGCAACTACGCTGGATTAAATACTGCTGAGCTGAACAGCAGCTGTCCATCAACTGGCTTCTCCCTTCTCTCTCTGTAGGAACTCAGGAGCTGGCAGTTTCCTTGCAGAAATTCCAAACAAACTGTGAGCAGTCCTCGCCTCTCTCTCTCTCTCTCTCTCTCAATAACAAGCTGTCTGTGCTGTACAGCTCTCTCTCTCTCCTTAAAAGCACAGTTCATAAGGATTAATTCAGGATCCCTTCACCTCTCCTGCAGAGAGTTGCAATGAAAGATCTAAATAAAAGACCTGCAGATGCAGGAAGTACGAAATTAAATCAGAAAATATTGGAAACACTCAACAAGTCGGGCAGCAACTGGGGAGAAGCAGACTTTGTCAGAATTTGGTGAGAGGGGTGGCTATGGAAAGAAGTGTGTTTTGCCTTGCGATAACTGCAGGGATAGTGGCGGAGGAATGGAGAGGACAAAGGAAATAACTCCAAAACGTTGAGGCTTGATTTGTCAGAGGAATAAGCAATGAATAAGGCCATCAGGTTAGTGGGCTATTGAAGGACAGTTGGTGAGGGCAAATGTTATCCTTCATTCATCAAAGTTGCATAATGAGGGTAGTAGGTCGGGATGATCTCATTTACAACTTATCTCCATGGCAACCCTGGCCTCCCTCAATCTCAATACTCCCTTTGTCCCTGCCTTTCCTCCTACTCTCTCCCTATAGATTGACGCTAACTTAGTTTTATTTCCTCTTTTCCATTTCCAACCTGACCTGAAACATTAAGTCTGTTTCTCTTTGCATAGGTGCTGCCTTACCTATCCTGTGTTTCTAGCATTTTCTGTTTTGTTAGGAAAATTCAAGATTCCTATCTCTGAGAGAAGAAATTCCTTCTTGCCTGTGCCTTAATTCATCTCTGTGAAATATTCCCCTGGTTTTAGATTCTCTCGGTATCTTGCCCTTCTGAGCCTCCGTTAGGGCATAAGTGATTCTCTAAGATCACCTCATTTTTTTTCTGGACTTCTATATGTTCAGGTCTTACGTGCTGAATGAAAACCACCTCTTCATCCCAGGAATCAGCCTGGGACAATCTTCTCCCAAGTGCCTTCTGTGTAGACTTTTCAACCCTAATTTACCAGATGAAAGTTGCACATGAATGTAGCCTCTCTCATAGTTGCAACTCAGTTTTTCCCTCCTTTTAAGCTCCATCCCCGGTCCAGTTCTGTAGGTCAATGTAATCTGGTTGTAGATCTTGAGCCTAATGTGGAAGCTCAGATCTGTTCATGTTCTTGCATTCTCTCTGGGATTGTAACTGGAATCACAGCGTAGAAAACTGCACCAGGTCTAGAAAGACCCATGTCCCCGGCTTCTGTCAGCACCACTTGCTAAGCACGTTTCAATAAAATTTGGCACAGGCAAAATACCATTTTAACTTGTTAGACCGGAGTGGTTTGAATCAAGTGTTGGTTCAGCTGTAAATTCTCTGTTTTGGAAAGAGTATGATCACCATTTGATATCTTATGGCCTCAAAGGGGTCCAGGCCTGGTTCCTCTCCTAAAGCTGGTGGTGGGAGAATGACTGTGAGGGAGGTGAGATAGCTTCCTCCACCACCGTCAGATTAACGCTGCCCTCTATTGGCAACTCACTGTCACGCCTCCTTTCTGAAGGAGCAGCCTTTAAATCTGCGCCCAATTTGTCCTCCTCTTCGCCACACCATTCTTTTCAATCCTGCAGCCCTGTGTGTGGAAAAATCTAGAACTTACTGAAGACATTCTTTTTATGTGCCTCGTTTCTGACAGATTCTAGGTAAAATGGTTTAACTTCCCATATAAGCTCTCCTGACTTGAAACAACCTTGCTACTCCTCTCATCTTATTGTGTGTAGGCTTCAGGTTCCTTTGTTGCCTGATCCTTTCTCATGGAATGCTTGAAGGAGTTTTATAATGAAATCTAACTTATCTAAATTCTCTCCCAAGTGCTCTCAGAGTTCAGTGATGTGGTACCCTGCACTCTTATTTTCCCCAGAAGTAAACTTTAGTCATTATATATATATAATATACAGAGTAAATATAATCAATCAGGGTGTCATTCTGTGTCTTCATTCTGCTATACATCAGGCATATTATGCAATTTGTTTCCAAATATACGTATTTTATCCAGCATTATATACACTGGAAATGCAATTGGTGCATCAAATCAATACATCTCTCAGAATATTATAACACACTACTGGCCTTTCAGCCCACGATGTTGTGCCAATCTTTTAATCTACTCCAAGATCAATCGATCCCTTCCCTCCCATGTAGTCCTCCATTTTTCTGTCATCTATGTACGTACCTATCTGAGTGATTCTAAAATGCTCCTGATGCATCTGGGTCTACCACCTGGCAGGGCAGGGCATTCCACCCACCCACCACTCTCACTGTAACGAAAATTCCCCCGATCAATGTTCCCTCTAATTTATAATGACCATTGCACAAAATTCCCATGCTGAGCAATTTTTTTCCGAATGACAACAGCACGTGCACACTGAATAATTTCTTCAAGAAAAACAATATAAATAAGCCGGTTCGAAAATCTGCAAAAAAATCATTGCACACTCCACGTTGTCAGACTGCCCGCATCAGAAACCGGAAGAGGAAGTGTGATTGTGGACGATTATAAAAATACTTAATATGCCAACGAGGCAGAGAGTGACAAACTTTTGAGTGCTGTTTGAATTCTTTTCTGCGCTAAAAGCAAAAGATGTGTACACGTGCACACCTTAGAGGGAACGTTGCCCCTTATACTTTCCACCGATCACCTTAAAATTGTCCTCCCTCTCTCGTATTAGCCATTTCTGCCCTAGGAACGCCACTCCTGTTTCCTCCTCAACTCAGTACACCCATGAAGTATTCGAGGGGCTGTTACACAGGACCCAGCCCAGTGGTAGCAGGACCACAGACTGTGCTCTTTCCCCGCAGAGCATTAGTGTGTTTCGTAGCACATTCTCCTGCACCTCAGGATGTGCCAATAAGCAGCATTCCCTTTCGGACATCTCCAGACATTGGAAGATGAGCATGATTCAGACCAAGCAAAGTGTGTCTTTCAGCAAGTTGGATGACCTTCCAGTAGAAGCTGACGTTTATCACAATATGCATCTTGAGTTTCTCATCTTATTGCAGAAATTAAATTTTATTTTTGAAAATGTGATCAGGAATTAAGGTACGGCCATTACATCACTAACACAAAGATTTTACAGATGCCTAAATCCAGAGTAATACTTATAAAATGCTTGAAGAAGTCAGCATGTCAGGCAGCATCGAAGGAGGGGAACAAACGATTGACACTTCATCAGGACTGTACAGGGAGGGGGAAGAAGCTGGAATAAGAAGGTGGTAGAGGGGAAGGAGTACACAGTAGAAGGTGATAAGTGAAGCCGGGTGAGGGGGAAGGAAGGTGGGAGGGGGCAGGTGACGAATGAGAAGCAGGGTGCAAACAGTACATAGCTGAAGAAGGAGGAAGCTGACAGGAGAGGAGCATGGACCTTGGGAGCAAGTGAAGGAGGAGGGGCACCAGAGTGAGATGATAGACTGATAAAGAGACAAGAGGGGAGTCCTGATGAATGGCAGAAGAGAAAGAGGAGATGGAAAATACCAGAGGTAGCGAAATTCATGTTCATCCTATCAGGTTGGAAGCTACCTGGATGGAATTTGAGGTGTTGCTCCTCCAACCTGAGAGTCGCCTCATCGTGGCGGTAAAGGAGGCCATGGTCAAAATGGAGATTGGAAACAAAATGGTTGACCACTGGGATATCCTTGCCTGTTGTGGTAGATGGGGCATAAATACACAACAAAGCGGTCCCCCGATCTATGTCGGGTCATCGATGTAGAGGAGATTGCTCCGGATAGAGTCAGTACATTCGTTGTGTTGTCAGATCAATACATTTCTCTGCACGGCACACCAGTGCCACTCTTTCGGCCTCTTTATCAGTAAACAGCTATAGTGTTTGAGAAGCACGGGACAGCACTCCGCAGTGTCGAATGGCAGCAGGACCCTGGAATGCTCTCCCGCCCCACAGGGACTTAAGTGTTGACTACACCAAGCCCCAGTTTGTCTCCAAGAAAGGATTCCTGCACCGATGGGTCCCAAATATCTCGTTGCAGTTTGAGGGGTGGCGTTAGTATCGGGGAAGGGGTTAACTCCACCAATTAATACGCCAACCCGTGCGGCTCCAGAAGGTGGGAGGAAACTGGAGCACCCAGGGGAAAATCCGCGCAGTTACAGGAACAACCTATAAACTCCAAACTCAGTGCCAGAGGTCGGGATCGAGCCCGTGTCACTGGAACTGTGAGGCAACAGCCATGTGAATGTACTGCCCACATCCCCGAAATCCAAGGTGTGGAAAATTTCTTCTTCTCCAGCTCTTTACCCCTCCCACACACATGGCTTCACCTATCACCTTCTACCTAGTCCTCTTTTACCTCTGCCCCCTCCCCCCGCCATCTTTCTATTCTGGCATCTTCCCCCTTCCTTTCCAGTTCTGAAGAAAGGTCTCAGCCCCAAACATCAACTGTTTATTCATTTCTAAAGATGCTGCCTGACCTGCTGATTTCCTCCAGCATTTTATGCGTGTTGTACATCTCCATTTTCTGAACACCTTACAGTAAAACCCATTGACTAATTCGCATTTCTAATTGTTCCTGCTCCACTCACTTCTGTCTATGGGGAGGCATGTTGGGCGCAGGTATTAAAAGCAGCTTCCTCACAGTGCCAGAGATAAGGGATCAATCCTGACCCCTGCCGGTATGGAATTGGCACGTGCACCATGTCACCATGTGATTCGGGCTCCCCCTGGGTCCTCGGGTTTCCTGCCACATCCCAATGACGTGCGGGCCCATAAATTAATCAGGCTCCGTAAATTTGCTCCTCGTGTGTGGGCAAGTGGAATCTCTAAGGAATTGATGGGAATGCGAAAAGATTTTAAAACAAAGATTAAATGGTTAAACAGGTAGATGATGGGATGTATTACTTGAACCAAAACATTTATTTATTCAGCAGACTTCAGAGGTGTCTTCCTTCTTCAAAGAATGGGGTTTCCCTTCTTCCACTGTTGATGATGCCCTTGTCCGGATCTCCTCCATTCCCCAGATCTTTGCTTTCACCCCTTCTTCCTGCTGCCTTAACAGCGATAGAGATCCTCTTGTTACTATCTACCGCTGTGAGCCCCCGCATCCAGCCCATAATTCACTGCAAATTCTACCATTTTCTTAGGGATCCTACCACCAAACAATTCTTTCCCTCCCCCTACTCAACTCTTCGCTTTTCGCAGAGCTCGCTTCCCTCCGTGATTCCTTTGTCCGTTTGTCCTTCCCCACTAATGTCCCTCTGAGCATGTATTCCTGCACGTGGCCAAAGTGTTACACCTGCATATTCACCTGCCCCATCGCCTCCTATCAGGGTCCCAAATACTCCTTCCAGGACAGGCAACACTTCACCTGCGAATCTACTGGGTTCGTCTACTGTATCCGGCACTCCCTATGTGGCCTCCTCTACATTGGTGAGATATGTTGTATATTGGGGGAACGCTTTGTCGAGCAGCTCTGCTCTATTCACCAAAAGTGGAGTTTCCCAGTAGCCAACCATTTTATTTCCAATTCTCACTCCCGTTCCAACATCTCCGTCCATGGCCTTCTCTTGTTCCACGATGGGGCTACTCCCAAGGTGGAAGAGAAACATCTCATGTTCCATCAGGGTAGCCTCAAACTTGATGCATGAACATCGATTTTTCCTTCCAGATTTCCCCCCAGCTTCCCTCTCTTTCTATTCCGCACATCTTCTCACCTGCCTATCACGCTCCCTTGGTGCCCCTCCTTCTTCTCTTTCTCCCATGGTCATTATCCTCTCCTATCAGATTCCTTCTTCTCCAGCCCTTTGCCTTTCCCACTCAGCTGTTACCTATCACCTTGAAGCTAGGCCATATTCCCCCACTCTGCAACTTTCTATTCTGTCATCTTCCCCTTTCCTTTCCAGTCCTGATGAAGGGTGTCAACCCGAAGCGTAGACCGTTTGTTCATTTCCTTAGATTTCATTTTATTATTTTCACATGTACTGAAGTACAGCGAAAGCCTGCATACCATTCATACAAAGCAATTTCTTACAACAGTACATTGAGGTGATAAATTGATTGACTGTCTATCTTATCCTGAATATGACAGATTTGTGAAGATCTTAAATGATGTGAACTGCACTAAGAAACCTGTGCGGGAGAGTTTATAAACAGGAAAGGCTGTTCCCCTCTCTCAACCTCAGAAGTCCAGGTCCAGTGGTATGATTAGTGGTTACAACCGAGGTCTTCCTTGCAGTGGTAGACCATGACTACTTCTGTGCCTTGGCACGCACTTCGCTCTCCTCGAAGCAATGCAGAGCCGCCTTCCCGGTTGTTGAACGTTACTGTTGATCTCATCCATTCAGTCCGCCGGAGCTGCCTTTTCATGCTAGGACAGACATGTCCATTTCTCACCTGGGTATGAGGTACCCTGGCTTAGCCCCCCGTCAAAGCAGTGTAACCAGGGCGCGGCCACCATCACATGTGAACACCTACTTGGAGCCACAGGTGAGAGTTGAGATTCTGCTGGGGACCAATGGTAAGTGAACTACTGCAGAATGGACTCAAACATTTTTGCACTCCACTGACAATAACCAATTGCAGAATAAAGTGTAACAGCTACAGGGATAGTGCAGAGCATATAGGCAGGAAGGTGCAAGGACATAACGAGGTAAATTGTGATGCGAAGAGCGCATCTGATCATACTAGGGGACTGATCAATAGCGGCATCGAATCTGTCCTTCAGCCTGGTTGTACGTGCTTTCAGGTGTTTGTATCTTCTGTCCAATGGGAGAGGGGGGATGAAAGAGCATCCGGAGAGCGTGCAAGTCGTTACACAAACGTGTTTCAGTCTTGCATCTTAATGAATTTGTGGATGGTAGATTGTTTAAACATTGTAGATATTAAGCTGATAACTGATGGAAATTTTCAGTACTGAGAGTTTCACTCCAGGGAAGAACGTGGGTAGAGCAAGGAAGAGTTGTATCAACAAACCAAGAGATTCTTCAGATGCTGGAAATCTCTGACCCTCAACACAGGTGCCCCCAGGGTTGTGTTCTGAGTCCCCTCTCTACTCCCTTTACACCCACGACTGTACTGCCACAAACATCTCCAATCTGCGGATGACTCAACTTTGATTGGCCTTATTTCTAGCGGCAATGAGACAGCTTATAGAGGAGAGGTTGACACCCTGACACAGTGGTGCCAAGATAACAATCTCTCGCTCAATATCCAAACAACAAAAGAGCTGACTGTGGAATACAGGAGGAACGGAGACAGGTTTGGCCCGATCAACATCAATGGGATTTCAGTAGAGAGGATGAGTAGTTTCAAGTTCCTTGTTATATCTGATGATCTCACTTGGACTGTACACACTGGCGGTGTGACAAAAAAGAAACACAACAGCGTCTCTTCCACCACAGGCGACTGAAGAAGTTCGGCTTGGGCCCCCAAATCCTCAAGAACTTCTACATGGGAACCATTGAAAGCATCCTTACTGGCTGTATCACCGCCTGGTATGGGAACTGCATCAACCTTGATCACTGGTCCTAACCTATTCAATCTTTCCTTATAATCCAGGTTCTCCAGACCCGGCAACAACCTTGCAAATTTTCTCCATATCAACCTTGTTTATATCTTTCCAAAAGGTAGGCAACCAAAATGCACACAATCCTCCAAATTAGTCCTCACCAACGTCTTATACAATTTCAACATAACAACCCATCTCCTGTACTCAATTCATTACTCTATGAAAGCCAGTGTGCCAAAAGCTTTCCTTACAAACCTATTGACCTGTGATGCCCCTTTCAACGAATTATTGACCTTGATTCCCAGATCCCTTGGTTCTACCATACTCCTCAGTGCCCAACCGTTCACTTATCTACGATGTAATTTATCCCCTGTGGTGCCCAACGACCTGGAACACTTCCATAGTACGTGCGGATACTGTATCTTCTTTCTCCATGGACACTCAGGTACGACAATCCTATAGAAATAGCTACACGCATCAAAGTTGCTGGTGAATGCAGCAGGCCAGGCAGACTGTACCTCTTCCTAGAGATGCTGCCTGGCCTGCTGCGTTCACCAGCAACTTTGATGTGTGTAGCACAAATACCTCACTTGGATGGCAATAGGTGGGCGCCTTCCCTCTAGAATACTTTCTGAAAGTCCGAGTCACTGTCTGGCCTGACTGGGCTTGATAAGGGTCTCCGGCGTGGCAGTCCGGAACTCCACCACTGTACCCAAGAGGATGAATGAGAAATGAACGGAGATGTAGAGATCACACGGGAGGCCGGAATGAATATCCAGGTAAGTACTTTACTGGATAATTTGCCTTTCCAGCACAGTTGGAAAACAAAGGCAATAATCTAAATCAGGAGGCCGGACATAACAAAAACAAAAGTAAAAAGTAGCAGGCAAGCAATTTCAAAAAACACAACAGACTGAATCAAAAGTTCTAAAATCAAACAGGTCCATAATATAAAAATTGCAAGGCAGAACAAAAACACATTGGAAAGGAAAGCGTACTGGATTACACGACAGAGACACTATCAGGCGTTGGCTAATAGACTGAGGAAGGAACAGCACAATTCACACAGCTTAAATACTCATAAAAACCAGGCTCTGATGAAGTCAGTTACCATGCAGGTAACAGAGCAAGGCAAGAATGCTTCGCAACAAGAAGGCGGCTGACAGTCACAATATCAACACAGCACGGACCTGGTGACGACTGCGATATGCATGAAACAATGCCCAGTTTTCGTACGGAGAGTCCATTTGCAAGGAAGGTCTGCAGAAGAATGCAAGGGGTCCAAACGAGTTACCTGATCTACGGGCTGTTTTCCGGGACACATATCGGTCTACCGTTGAACCTCCTTCCGCATTAGACATTAGAGGACTGAACACTGGAAATTTCTTCCTTGGCCAGGAGCAACAATGTGAGTGGTAACAGTGACCCGAAGACAGAGGCGCTGACACTACAAATGCATAGAACCAATTACATAATCAATATTTAGGCCGAACGACATACTGAATGTAAATAAATTTATGCACAATGCATAATGTGTATTTCATCAAGGGCAGGAATCTGTATTAAGGTAGGCGGGGTCCGAAACTTACTGAGGAGTTTTCAGAGTTTCCAACAACCCTTCCGTACCCTCCCCTTCTGCGTGGAGTTCTGCGGATCAAATAAGAACTCCTGCTCTCCGCGCCCATTGCTGTGAAGGTTGTTTTACTAAGAGAGTTCGGGCCGGCAAATTGTGCGACTGCGATGGAACATTCTCCAGACCTAAAAGAACTCTTGTCGAAACTCGTTCCCACCGCTTTGAGCATCATCGGGAATGCAGCATTAACAGCCGTTCTGTATGGACTAGAATATCTGGTGGATAAAAACAGCCCATGTCCCTGTGATCCGAAATGGAATGCTACCCATTCGAATCTTGCTTTTTGTGTACCCACAGTCGTCCTCCTTCTCATCAGTATGCTGGTGGTTCCCGGTTGTCGGCGATTGTGTAAGTGTGGAACGTGCAGTCGATGTCCCGAGTGTGGAATGTGCAGTGGATGTTGCAAGTGTGGAATGTGCAGTGAATGTCTCAACTGTGGAACGTGCTGTGGATGTCCCACGTGTGGAATATGCAGTGGATGTCCCAAGTGTGGAATGTGCAGTGAATGTCTCAACTGTGGAACGTGCTGTGGATGTCCCAAGTGTGGAATATGCAGTGGATGTCCCAAGTGTGGAACGTGCAGTGAATGTCTCAAGTGTGGAACGCGCAGTGAATGTCTCAAGTGTGAAACGTGCAGTGGATTTCTCAAGTGTGGAACGTACAGAGGATTTCTCAAGTGTGGAATGTGCCGTGGATTTCTCAAGTGTGAAACGTGCAGTGGATGTCCCAAGTGTGAAGAGTGCAGTCCCTGTCCCAAGTGTGGTTCACGGTGTCAAGAAAACAATGCATGCTCTGGTTGCGGGAACACCTGCAGAAAAATTTGTTTTGTATTGAACACACTGATGCAAATATCGATCCCATCTATCATATGGGCTGTTATTTTACTACTGGATGGGGACTATGTCGCCTGTTATTACGCCGCTTCAGTCAACCAGACGCACGGCCATCAGAAATGCAAAGAGTTTTGCAGCCTCGAAACTTTGTCTTCTCTGCGCGAGCATTGCTTCACGTCCCGGGTGAGTATCGTCAGATATTGCTTGAAGTGCGCGATTATAACAGCGCAGGTCTCCGGCTACTAGATCTATCCGCACCGTTGCTGCCCCGGCACATCTTAATTAAGATGCGAGAAAGAGCCCAGAACTGACACAGAAATGATGGCGCAGGGTTAAAGTGAGAAGGAGAAATTTACAGGGTGATTTGAACGACAGGCTTTCCACAAGATGGTGGTGAACATCTGGAAAGAGGTGCTAGATGAGGCGTTGGAGACGGAAATAGTTAAATATAGGTGCTTACAGACGATAAGAGAAAGGGGATACAGAATAAAGGCAGGGAAATGGGGTTAGCGTCTACGGGCATCGCAGTCGGCAAAGGTCAAAGTTCAAAAGTTCGAAGTAAGTTTATTATGCAAGTACATATATGTCACAATTTCCATAGAAACACAGAACATAGAAAACCTACAGCACAATACAGGACATTAGCCCACAAACCTGTGCCGAACATGTACTTACTTTAGAAATTACCTAGGGTTACCCGGAGCCCTCTATTTTTCTGAGCTCCATGTACCTGTCCAGGAGTTTCTTAAAAGACCCTATGGTATCCGCCTCCACCACCGCCACCGGCAGCCCATTCTACGTACTCACCGCTCTCCGTATAAAAATACTTACCCCTGACATCTCCTCTGTACCTACTTCCTTTAAACTGTGCCTTCTCGTGTTAGCCATTTCAGCCCTGGGGAAAAGCCTCCGACTATACACACAAGCAATGCCTCTCATCAGCTTATACACCTCTGTCATGTCACCTCTCCTCCTCAGTTACTCTAAAAGAAAAGGCTGAATTCATTCAACCTATTCTCATAAGGCATGCTCCCCAATCCAGACAACATCCTTGTCAATCTCCTCTGCACCCTTTCTATGGTTTCCATGTCCTTCCTGTAATGAGGCGACCAGAACTGAGCACAGTACTCCAAGTGCGGTGTGGCCAGGGTCCTATATAAATGCAACATTACCTCTCGGCTCCTAAACTCAATCTCACGGTTGAGAAGGCCGATGCACTGTATGCCTTCTTAACCACAGAGTCAACTTGCACAGCAGCTTTGAGTGTCCTGTGGACTCGGACCCCAAGATTCCTCTGATTCTTAACACTTCCAAGAGTCTTACCATTAATACTATATTCTGTCATCATATTTGACCTACCAAAATGAACCACCTCACACTTATCTGGATTGAACTCCATCTGCCACTTCTCAGCCCAGTTTTGCATCCTATCGATGTCCTGCTGTAACCTCTGACAGCCCTCCACACTATCTACAATACTCTCAACATTCCATACCCTGACATTCATTTTCTCGTGGGCATTCAAAGTAATGCAAAGGGAGAAGCTCTTTAGTTTGAGAGTAGGGACCTTATGCAGTTCTCCACCAGTTGGTTCCCGGCTCACTCTTCGAATGCATACAAAGCAGTGATTGATGGCTTTCTTTAGATTAGAATGGAAGAATATGATATGGATTTAGTGCAAGGAATGAGTATTGGAGCAATAGATGATCTCGCTGAAAAAATACCTGATCAATTTCAGTGGCTAGGCAAGCTCAATATTTACTCTCATTCTATTTATAAGCTCCTTGTTTTTTTTTAATATCTTGACAGAAAATTGGCAGCGTTTTTCTGACGTTATCTGTGGTCTTTCTGGTATTACTAAAATTCATTCCGAGGTGGACTTCTATCAGACAGGATCATATAGAAAGGCCCGACAGACTGAAGGGGCCTGGTGGCTACTTTTGCTCCCATTTTGATTTGTTCTTGAGTTCGGAAAAGTTGAGTATCGGCCATAGAACAGAGATTCACCGAGGCTACAATTCACACAGATGTACAGTATAATGACCTAGAGCCGAAAACTGTTCAAATGTTATCGAGCAACATAAGGGAGACGTAACACACCCTAAACAAAGCCCACACAAAGAATTTTAAGGCATAAGGAAAGTTCATTTCCATCCCTAGTCTGATCATGATCTACCTTATGACCCACATCAACTTCCTTAATTATTAATCATGACTGCTCCTTCAACGTCATACAGACTCTTTAGAATAGGATTCCTCAATTTTTTATGCCAAATATCAAAACTGAAATGTCAGTAGTTCAGAAGTTATGGGGAACTGGAACAGAAGTGTTCAATTTCTCAATTTTTTATGCCATTAACTGAGGGATCCGTGTACCCCAAGTTGTGAACCTCTGCTTTAGAAGGAATTGGCTACTTAAGGTTAATGATCCTGAATAATCCTACTCTGGGTAGAGAGAACAAACGGAGTGAGATCTCAGGCAACTGATACGTGGGCCAAATCAAA
Organism: Mobula birostris; assembly: GCF_030028105.1. Lineage (NCBI taxonomy): Eukaryota > Metazoa > Chordata > Chondrichthyes > Myliobatiformes > Myliobatidae > Mobula > Mobula birostris. The sequence goes on along the minus strand of NC_092374.1, from coordinate 192,837,141 downwards.
ACAGGGAAAATTAAGTGAAAGGACAAGCATTGAAAACATGGAGGAACCTCTCGCTGAATGGAAGATGATTATGGTCGTTGGGAGTCAATCACTCAATTCCCAGGATATGACTGCAGGACTTCCCGTGGAAATGAATAACTAATCACATGTATGGGAGTTGTATTGTTCAAAAACTTCAAAGTCATTTGCCTTCACAATCATTGGTGAGTGAGTTATATGAGTCGAATCCCTACTTACAGTATATATGTGAACTAAAGCGGTGAATGCTTGTTAGAATAGGTGTGTATGAGTGTGTTTCTTTTTGTCACATTCCATCCAAATTACTTCAGTTATTTTAAGTTGCATCAGATGTGGTGTTTACTGAACTGTAATACTGTACATAGATATAGGAGCGTTTCAGTATGTTGATCCATTTCTTAATTAGCTTTATCCTCGCCCAATTGGTTCAGACTGAAGAGGTGTAATGAAGAATTCATTGTGGATTTGACAGGGGTCACTCATAGAGGAACATTCGATATTAAGGTGGAGTGTGACTGATTAATTCCCAGAGGCTTGGAGTCAGACACTTCCTCACAACTCCCTGCAACATGTGGCTTTGTTCGCCAAACAGTTGTGGACTTCATTTCCATCGGCGATCTTTCCTATATCGCTCCCAGCCTTTAACATGTTGCAGCTTTGTAGAGCTCGATTTTACCTCCGTGCCAAAATCCACAAACCAGACTAAGCCTACAGACACTTTTCTTCAGCTGCTCTTGCCCAGCCACTTTCTACTCATATCACTGGCATCTCTTGATGCTCTCTGTCACGTTGTACATTTCCAATCCTGCGTTCTGAACAGAGTCACCTTCATAGTGGACCTGCATCCCAAACTCCTGGGGGAACACGGAGGGTCAGGCACGATATGTGGAGGCAAAGGGATGATGGACGGTTCAGTCCATGACACTGCATCATGCAGCTGGGCATGCTTGCCTGAAGTGACGGCAGCACAGCTGAGTTACCTGCCATGAAGGTTCTCCAAAATGCTGAAAAGTTTAAATGGCTTCTCAGCAGGGGCTAGGGGTGTGTGCGATGGGGTTGTGGGTGACAGGTTGATTTATTCCCACCTAGGATAACTCCGGTCAATTCATAATGCTTTCACCAGAGCTGATATATCTGTTGGAACAGCGCACATTACAGATAAACTCAATAAATGTTCAGCTAGGATAAAGATGACTTTTCACAAAGAGATCAGGAGATAGGGTGAAAACGAACGCTGCACAAAACAACTGAAATTTCCCGAACAGAAGACCTCGTTATGTTTCTCTTTCCAGAGATGCTGCCTGACCGGTAATGGGGAAGTTTCAGCTTCAAAACAATTTGCAACACTTCAATTGAAAGTACATTTATTATCAACATATGCATACGGTACACAACCCTGAGATTTATCAACACACACAAAATGCTGGTGGAACGCAGCAGGCCAGGCAGCATCTATAGGAAGAAGTACAGACGACGTTTCAGGCCGAGACCTTCGTCCTGAATGTGAGAAAGCCAGTATTTCCACAAGTGAAAACATCTTTGCAGAATTTCTTGACAGAATTTGCAGCCACAGAAATGAACTCAGAGCAGCGCACACGAAGGGTGAAAAGTTAGCTCTACTTCTCTTCCGCAGTTGCGGCCTGAAAGCTTCAATGTTTCCAACACTTTTGTTTATACTTCTGAATAATTTTTGCATCTGTAGTTTAAAAAAATTACTTTTAATTAAGCACGGCAGCTTGCGATCAGCTCAGGGGAAACTTGGACTAACAAAACTTGCTTCCCAGACTTTGTCTCTCACGGAGACCTTACAGCTCCTGATCGGCCACTTAAATATCATTCTGCTGTCTTTGTCGGAGCAAATCTACCCCTTAAGGGAACTGCAATGAGATTGCCGGTGGATTGGGTGATTAAAGATCCGGACCATGCCAACCACCCTCTGCTATCGGAGTCATATAATAAGCGGCTCGATTCATTGTGTTCAGCACTGTTGCAGTCAACATACGAAACACTTCACTGGAGACCAATAGACGCTGCATAGAAACATAGAAACATAGAAACATAGAAAACCTACGGCGCAATACAGGCCTTTCGACCCACAAAGTTGTGCCGAACATTTCCCGACCGTAGAAATTACTAGGCTTACCTATAACACTCTATTTTTTCTAAGCTCCAAGTACTTATCATAAAGTCTCTGAAAAGAATCTATCATATCCGCCTCCGCCACCTTTGCTGGCAGTCCATTCCACGCCCTCACCACTCTCTGAGTAAAGAACTTATCCCTTTCATGTCCTCTGTGCCTACCCCCTACTCTTAAACCTGTGTTCACTTGTGGCAACCATTTCAGCCCTGGGAGAAAGCCTCTGACTATCCACACGATCAATGCCTCTCATCATCTTATACACCTCTATCAGGTCACCTCTCATCCTCCATCGCTCCAAGGAGAAAAGATCGAGTTCACTCAACCTATTCCCATAAGGCATGCTCCCAAATCCAGGTAATATTCTTGTAAATCTCCTCTGCACCTTTTCTATGACTTCCACATCTATTCTGTAGTGAGACGATCAGAACTGAGCACAGTACTCCAAGTGGGGTATGACCAGGGTCCTATATAGGTGCAACATTACCTCTCGGCTCCTAAATTCAATTCCACGCTCGATGAATGCCAATACACTGTACACCTTCTTAACCACAGAGTCACCTGCGCAGCTGCTAAGAGCGTACTATGGACTCGGACCCCAAGATCCTTCTGATCCTCCACACTGCCAAGAGTCTTTCAATTAATAATATATTCTGTCATCATATTAGACCTAGCAAAATGAACCACTTCACACTTATCTGGGTTGAACTCCATCTGTTACTTCTCAGCCCAGTTTTGCGCCCTACCAATGTCCAACTGTAACCTCTGACAGCCCTCCACACTATCTAAAAACCTCCAACATTTGTGTCATCAGCAAACTTATGAACACATCACTTCACTTCCTCATCCAGGTTATTTATAAAAGTCACGAAGAGAAGGGTCCCAGAACAGATCCCTGAGGCACTCCACTAGCGACCGACCTCCATGCAGAATATGACCTGTCTACAACCACTCTTTGCCTTCTGTGGGCAAGCTAGTTCGGGATCCATAAAGCAATGTCCCTGTCATGGTCCGGTCCGTGAAGTCCGTATTCCGGTTCACGGTCCGGTCCATCGACCCCTGCTCCAGGTTTTCCGATCTACCTAGCTTCCTTCCTGTTCTTTGCCTCCGCCCAGTTAAGCCAGGCCGTCTTTCCGTTACCTGGGGTTGTTTCTGTCCCTTCCTCTCCCTTGCCTCCATCGGATAAGCCAGGCCGTCTCGCCGTTACCTGTGTTTGGTTCTGTCCATTCCTGTCTCTTGCCTCCGCTCAGGTAAGCCAGGCCGTCTCGCCGTTACCTGCGGTTGGTTCTGTCACTTCCTGTCCCTTGCCTCTGTCGGGTGGTGATCCGCGCCCTGCCCAGGAGTACCGCGCGCTGCCCAGGAGTACCGAGCCCTGCCCAGGTGAACCGCACCCTGCCCAGGAGGAGCCTGCCTCCAGCCTCCAGCCAAGCCTCGCCTCAAGTCTCCTGCCTCCAGCCTCCTGCCAAGCCTCGCCTCAAGTCTCCTGCCTCCCGCCTTCTGCCAAGCCTCGCCTCAAGTCTACTGCCTCCAGCCTCCTGCCAAGCCTCGCCTCGTCTCCTGCCTCCAGCCTCCTGCCAAGCCTTGCCTCAAGTCTCCTGCCTCCAGCCTCCTGCCAAGCCTCGCCTCGTCTCCTGTCTCCAGCCTCCTGCCAAGCCTCACCTCAAATATCAAGTCTCCAGCCTCTTGCCAAGCCAAATCAAGTCTCTAGCCTCTAGCCTCTTGCCAAGCTAAGCCAAGTCTCTAGCCTCTAGCCTCTTGCCAAGACAAGCCATGTCTCAAGCCTCTAGCCTCAAGCCTGAAGACTCCATCCTCCTGCTTCCTGCCAAGCCAATTCTCTAGTCCCTAGCCTTAAGCCTGAAGACTCCATCCTCCTGCTTCCTGCCAAGCCAATTCTCTAGTCCCTAGCCTCAAGCCTGAAGACTCCAGCCTCGACTTGCCTGACTGCCAAGCCCCGTCCTTGCCAAGTTCTGGGGTCTGAGCCAGAAGCAAGGCCCAGGTACAGTGTCCTTGTCCAGTCTCTGGCTCGGAGTCCAAGCCGGGGCTTCTAGGTTTCTTGTACAGTCCTGTTCCAGGTTCCCGGTTTTCATGACCATGTCGTTGCCATCTCCCTGTATCCTAGTCCTGTCCCTAGTACTTCAGTGTCTGTGTCTTGCACTTGGGTCCGTTCCCAGCCACCGTCTTATGACAGAACAATCCAGCCCACTATGGACCCAGCGACACAGACACTGTCGTTTTCCTCCTACCACCCGGGGTTCCTTTCTGTTACATACCCTCCCACCCACCCAAGTCGTCCATAGTCTGAATACCCTGTTTGGTCGCCAGGAGGCTCCCGTAGAGGGTGGGTGGGGGTACTTTCATGGTCCGGTCCATGAAATCCATATTCCGGTTCATGATACGGTCCATCGACCTTGCTCCAGGTTTTCCTATCTACCCTGTTTCTGTTCTTGTTGAGCTAATTGAGGCAGCTGATGCTCGTTGGGGCTGGCTGTATAAATGCCTTCAGAGACCCAGGTGTGGAGGCTGGATTGTTCTTGTCCTTACTCCTTGTATCCCTTGCTCTGCCTTCTGTTTCCTCGCCTGAAGCCCTGCCTTTTCTTGCAGGTAACTCTCGCCTCGCCTGAAGTTCTCGTCTCGCCTTGCTTTGCCAGAAGCCTTGCCTTGCCTTGCTGGTAACTCTCGCCTCGTCTCACCTGCAGTCTTGTCCTGGAACCACTCTGTACCTAGCTCCCTTCCTGTCCTTTGCCTCCGCCTAGGTAAATCAGGCCGTCTTGCAATTTCCCGGGGATGGTTCTGTCCCTTCCTGCCCCTTGCCTCCTCCCAGGTAAGCCAAGCCGTCTCGCCGTTACCTGCGGTTGGTTCTGTCCCTTCCTGTTCCTTTCCTTCATCGGGTAAGCCAGGCCGTCTTGCCGTTACCTGCGGTTGGTTCTGTCCCTTCCTGTCCCTTGGCTCTGTCGGGTGGTGATCCGCGCCCTGCTCAGGTGAACCGCGCCCAGCCCAGGAGGAGCCTGCCTCCAGCCTCCTGCCAAGCCATGCCTCTAGTCTCCTGCCTCCAGCCTCCTGCCAAGCCTCGCCTCAAGTCTCCTGCCTCCAGCCTCCTGCTAAGCCTCGCCTCAAGTCTCCTGCCTCCAGCCTCCTGCCAAGCCTCACCTCAAGGAGCCTACCTCCAGCCTCCTGCCAAGATCGCCTCAAGTCTCCTGCCTCCAGCCTCCTGCTAAGCCTCGCCTCAAGTCTCCTGCCTCCAGCCTCCTGCCAAGCCTCACCTCAAGTCTCCTGCCTCCAGCCTCCTGCCAAGCCTCGCCTCAAGTCTCCTGGCTCCAGCCTCCTGCCAAGCCTCGCCTCAAGTCTCCTGCCTCCAGCCTCCTGCCAAGCCTCACCTCAAGGAGCCTACCTCCAGCCTCCTGCCAAGATCGCCTCAAGTCTCCTGGCTCCAGCCTCCTGCCAAGCCTCGCCTCAAGTCTCAAGTCTCCAGCCTCTTGTCAAGCCAGGCCAAGTTTCTAGCCTCTAGCCCCTTGCCAAGCCAAACCAAGTCTCTAGCCTCTAGCCTCTTGCCAAGCCAAGCCAAGTCTCAAGCCTCTAGCCTCAAGCTGAAGACTCCAGCCTCCTGCCTCCTGCCAAGCCAAGTCTCTAGTCCCTAGCCTCATGCCTGAAGACTTCAGCCTCGTCCTGCCTGCCTTGCCTAGTTCTGGGGTCTGAGCCAGAAGCAAGACCCAGGTACAGGGTCCTTGTCCAGTCTCTGGCTCAGAGTCCAGCCCGGGCTCCGAGCTCTCTTGTCCAGTCCTGTTCCAGCTTCCCGGTTTTCGTGTCCATGTCCTTGCCATCGCACTGTATCCTAGTCCTGTCCCTCGTACTTCAGTGTCTGTGTCTTGCACTTGGGTCCGTTCCCAGCCACCGCCTTTTGACAGTCCCCTTGGATCTCATGCCTCATTACTTTCTCAATAAGCCTAGCATGGGGTACTTTATCAAATGCCTTGTTAAAATCTTTGTACTCTTAATTTTTCACTTTGGAAGGCCTCCCTCTCACAAAGTACGTCTTTGCCAGAAAACAGCCTGTCGCATTCCACATTTATCACATGCACTCTGATACAAACGAAATTGGCTCTTCTCCGATTTAGAATCTCAACTGGCGAACCAAACCTACCTTTTTTTATATTTACTTTGAAACTAATGCCCTTGTGATCGTTATATGTAATGTGTTTTCCCCACACAATATTCAGTCATGTGCCCTGCCTCCTTCCCCAATAGAAGGTCAAATATCATGCACGCTGTCATTGGACTTCTACACATTGATTAAGGAACCTCCTTGAATACATTTCACAAGCTCTATCCCACCTAGTTCTTTTGTAGTACGGGAGTCCCAGTCAATATGTGGAGCATTACAACACTTACGATAACAATCTTACTTTTCTCGCAACAGTCTGCAATCTCTCCTTAAATTATTTCCTCTAAATCCTCGGACTATTGCCTGGTCTGTTATACAGCCCCATAAACATACAGTACTTATACCTATCTTATTTTTCAGTTCCACACATAACTACTCACTAAACGAGTTCTCCAGTCTGTCCTGACAGAACTGCCGTGATATTTTTCCAGAGTCGTAACACCGCCTCTCTTCTAATAATCGTTCCCGCTCTGTTGTGTATAAAAATCGGAACCACGGAATACCGAGCTGTTAGTCTTGCCCTTCTAATTCTAATGGCCACAATATCATCTGGCTTTCTGACAATACTTCTTGCATTGAAATATACGCAATCCATGCTCAAAGTTCTGATTCCGGACTTGATCTGAGCTCTGGTACTAGCCCCTGCAGCTCCAGTTTACACCCTACCCACCACCGCTCCACATGGAAAACGAAACAAAGGTCTTGCATACCAATGTACGACAGAGTACATATAAATCAGACACAACATAAAATGTAATACTGGTACAAATAAGTTATCTAATAAGGGGCATTTAGAACACAAGATAAAAAAAAACGGTATAACGCCATTGGTTCTTTACACTTGGTGATAAGTGGCTGGTGGAAGAGAGTTCGGCATTGTCACGTCCAGGGGAAGGAAGCAGAGTATTGAGAGAAGCTGAATATTAGCAGAAGGGGAAACAAAATTAAGACCATTAGACCATAAGATCTAGGAGCAGAAGTAGGTCATTCGGCCTATTGAGTCTGCTCCGCCATTCAATCATGGGCTGGTCCAATTCTTCCAGTCATTTCCACTCCCCTGCATTCACCCTATACCCTTTGATGCCCTGGCTAAACAAAACCCCATCTATCTCTGCCGAAAATACAGCCAATGACCTGGCCTCCACAGCCACTCGTGGCAACAAGTTCCACAGATTTACCACCCTCTGACTAAAGTAATTTCTTCCCATCTGATTTCTGAAAGGGCGTCCTTCAATTCTGAAGTCGTGCCCTCTTGTCGTGGAATCCCCTGCCATGGGAAAAAAAAACTTTGCCGTATCTAATCTGTTCAGGCAATAGACAATAGACAATAGACAATAGGTGCAGGAGTAAGGCAATCGGCCCTTCGAGCCAGCACCACTATTCACTGTGATCATCAGTACCCCGTTCCTGCCTTCTCCCAATATCCCTTGACTCCGCTATCTTTAAGAACTCTATCTAACTCGTTCTTGAAAGCATCTAGAGAATTGGCCTCCGCTGCCCTCTGAGGCAGAGCATTCCACAGATCCACAACTCTCTGTGTGAAAAAGATTTTTCCTCAACTCCATTCTAGATGGCCTACCCCTTATTCTTAAACTGTGGCCTCTGGTTCTGAGTTCCCCCAACACCGGGAACATGTTTCCTGCCTTGAGCGAGTCCAATCCCTTAAAAATCTTATTTGTTTCAATCAGATTCCCTCTCATCCTTCTAAATTCCAGTGTATACAAGCCCAGTCGCTCCGCTGTTTCAACATATGACAGTGCTGCCATCCCAGCAATTAAACTCGTGAACCTACGCTGCACTCCCGCAATAATAAGAATGTCCTTCCTCAAATTTGGAGACCAAAACTGCACACAATACTCCAGGTGTGGTCTCACTAGGGCTCTGTACAACCGCAGAAGGACCTCTTTGCTCCTGTACTCAACTCCCCTTGTTATGAAGGCCAACATGCCATTAGTTTTTTTCACTGCCTGCTGTACCTGCATGCTTACTTTAGGTGACTGATGAACAAGGACACCTAGATATCGTTGTATTTCGCCTTTTCCTAACTTGACACCGTGCAGATAGTAATCTACCTTCCTGCTCTTGCCACCAAAGTGGATAACCTCACATTTATCCACATTAAGCTGCATCTACCATGCATCTGCCCACTCACTCAACCTGTCCAAGTCACCCTGCACTCTCATAATATTCTCCTAACATTTCACACTGCCACGCAACTTTGTGTCATCTGCAAATTTGCTAGTTACTTTTAAACCCATCATCTAAATTATTAATGTATACTGTAAATATCTCTTCGTTTCCTGTCTGCCAATAAATTTTCCATCCATGTCAGTACCCTACCCCCAGTGCTATGTGCTCTAATTTTGCCCACTAATCTCCTATGTGGAACCTTATTAAAGGCTTTCTGAATGCCCAGGTACACTACATCCACTGGTTCTCCCTTGTCCATTTTCACATTTACATCCTCAAAAAATTCCAGAGTATTAGTCAAGCATGATTTCACCTTCATAAATCCATGCTGACTCGGACCGATCCTGTCACTGCTATCTAAGTGTACCGCTATTTCATCCTTTATAATTGACTCCAGCATCTTGCCCACCACTGATGTCAGACTAACTAGTCTATAGTTCCCTGCTTTCTCTCTCCCTCCGTTTTTAGAAAGTGGGATAACATTAGCTACCCTCCAATCCGCAGGAACTGATCCTGAATCTATCGACCATTGGAAAATGATTTCCAATGCGTCCAGGATTTCTCGAGCCACCTCCTTAAGTACCCGAGGATGCAGACCATCAGGCCCTGGGGATTTATCAGCCTTCAATCCCATCAGTCTACCCAACACCATTTTCTCTCCAATGTGAATTTCCTTCAGTTCCTCCGTTACCCTACGTCCTCTGGCCACTATTATATCTGGGAGATTGTTTGTGTCTTCCCGAGTGAAGAGAGCTCCAAAGTGCCTGTTCAAGTCGTCTGCCATTTCCTTGTTCCCCATAATAATTTCACCCGTGACTGTCTTCGAGGGACCAACTGTGGTCTGAACTTTTTTTTTTTTTGCTCTTCACTTTTACTATCCTGCTTTATATTCTTGGCTAGCTTACCCTCGTATCTCATCTTTCCTGTTAATATTCGGAATGTTTTTATTACATCCCGCCTCATTCACTTGGACTCCAGGAAATACTGCCCAGGAACTGCTGAACGTTCCTCATACGGTAAACCTTTCATTCCTGGAATCATTCTCCTGAATTTTCTCTGAATCATCTCCACTGTGAGTATATCCTTTCTAAAATAGGGATCCCAAAACTGCACACAATACTCCGTGTGGTCTCACGAGTGCCTTACAGAGCCTCAACTTCACATCCGTGCTCTTCTATTCCATACCTCTAGAAATGAATGCCAACATTGCAATCCCCTTCTTCACAACTGACTCAACCTAGAGGTTAAAGTTTAGCGTATACTGCACAAGGTCTCCCAAGTCTCTTTTCTTCTCTGCATTTTGAATTCTCTCTCCATCTAAACAATAGCCTTCCTGTTTATTTCTTCCACCAAAATGAATGACCATACACTTCCAACATTTTATTTCATTTTCCACTTCTTTACCCTTTCCCCTAAAATATCTAAGTCTCTCTGCAGGCTCTCTGTTTCATGAACACTAATCTCTCCTCCACCTATCTTTGTATCATCGGCAAATTTAGCCAGAAATCCATGAATACCATAGTTCAAATCATTGACATACATCGTAAAAAGCAGCGGTCCCAACACGGATCCCTGTGGAGCTCCAGTGATAACCGGCAGCCAGCCAGAATAGGATCCCTTTATCCTCATTCCCTGTTTTCTGCCGACCAGCCAATACTCCATCCACGCTAGTAAAGACCCTGTAATTCCATGGGCTGCTACGTTGCTAACCAGCCTCATGTGCTGCACCTTGTCAAAGTCCTTCTGAAAATCCAAGTCACCATGTCTACTGCATCTCCTTTGTCTACCCTGCTTGTAATTTTCTCAAAGAATTGCAGTAAGTTTGTCAGGCAGGAACTTCCTTTCAGGAAACCATGCTGGCTTTGGCTTATCTTGTCATCTGCCTCCAGGTACTCCATGATCTCATCCCTAACAATCGATTCCAACAACATCTCAAACACTGATGTCAGGCTAATAGGTCTATAGTTTTCGTTCTTCTGCCTCCCACCCTTTAACGTTTGTGATTTTCCAGTCATCAGGTACAATGACAGAATCTATGATTCTTGAAAGATCATCGTTAATGCCTCCACAATCCCTCTAGCTACTTCCTTCAGAGCCCGAGGATGCATTCCATCAGGTCCAGGTGATTTATCCATGCTCAGACCATTAAGATGACTGAGCACCTTCTCAATCATAATTTTCACGACACAAACTTCACTTCTCTGACACTGTTGAATGTTCGGTATACTGCAGACATCTTCCACTGTGAAGACTGTTGCAAAATACGCATTCAGTTTTTCTGTCAGCTCAGCATCTCTCATTACAATATCTTCAGCGCCATTTTGTATTTGTTCTATATCTACCCTCGTCTTTCTTTTACCCTTTATATATTTAATGAAGATTTTAGCATCTTCTTTGATATTAGTCGCTAGCTTCCTCTCATAATTCAACTTTTCCTTCCAAATGACCTACTAAGTTACCTTCTGCAAGTTTTTAAAAGGTCCCCAATCCTGTATCTTCCCAATAGCTCTGGCTTCCATATATGTCCTCTCTTTTGCCTTTACTTTGGCTCTGACTTCACTTGTCAGACAGGGTAGTGTCCTTCCTTCTTTTGAAAATTTCTTCTTATTTGGGATATATCTGTCTTGCACTACCCTCATTTTTCGCAGAAACTCCAGCCATTACTGCTCTGCTGTCCTTCCTGTAAATATCCCATTCCAGTAAACTTCGGCCAGTTCCCCTCTCATGCCATTGTAATTTCCTTTATTCCACTGAATTACCGACGCATTGGATTTTATTTTTCCCTTTTTAAATTTCAATGTGAAGTCTATTATATTGTGCACACTGTTCCCTAAGCATTCCTTAACCTTAAACTCTCTTATTACCTTCGGATCATTGGACAATACCCAATCGAACACAGCCGATCCACTAGTGGGCTCAACAACAAGCTGTTCTAAAGAGTCATTCCTTCAACATTCTACAAATTCTCTCTTGAGGTTCAGTATTGACCTGATTTTCCCAATCGACTTTCATGTTAAAATTCCCAACGATTATCATGACATTGCTTTTCTGATTGGCCTTTTCTATCTCCTGCTCTAATTTGTAATCCATATCCCGGATGCTCTTTGGACGGCTGTATACAGCTGCGATTTCCCCTTGCCATTTATTCACTCAACCCATCGAGACTCTACAGCTATCATAATGGTGGGGTGCAAGGGAGTGGACCCAAATGCAAGACACAGACACTGACGTACTAGGAACAGGACTAGGGTACAGGGCCTGGATGAGGACTAGAATCAGGGACGGGACTGGATGCAGACTAGGAGCTGGGACAAGAACACAGACTTGGTCAAGGACTTGACTAGGAAAGCGGGACCTGGACGAGGAACTAGGAACTTGGAACCTGGACAAGGACTCCGAGATAGAGACTGGACAAGGACCCGAAACCTGGGTCTTGACTGGGGCTCGGACCCGGGATCTAGGCGAGGACATGACAAGGTTTGGGATCTTCGAGGCTTGGGTATGGACTCCGAGCCAAAGACTAGGCAAGGATCCAGAACCTGCGTCTTGACTCAACAACGGACTCCAGAACTAGGCGAAGACCGGACGTTGCTACAGAACTGGATGAGGCACATGGACATGACGAGAACACAAATTCTTGACTTGAACATAACTTGGACTAGACGAGGTTCTTGGACGTGGCTTGACTAGACGAGGTTTTTGGACAGGACGAGAGATTGCAGCACAGGACGAGGGAACTCCAGCACCAAGCTGGGCGAGGAACAACTGGGCTGGGCGAGAACACGAAGCCTTGATTTGGTCGAGGGGGAGACAGCAACGCAAAGCCTTGGTCGAGGGAGAGACAGGACACATGGAACACAGAGCCAGGACCCCTCCTTGGGAACAGGACCTAGGGCCGGGACTCATACACAGAACACACAGCTGGGACCCCTCCTTGGAAAAAGGACATTGGGCCGGGACTCATACACAGAAAGCTCAACACGACGTGACGGTACCCAACATTATGGAGAGGCAAACGGCCAGAGCTACCTAGCGAAGGCGTGGAAACAGAGACAGTCAAAGCAATGATCGAAGTTCCTTATCTTGCTTCAGCAGTTGAACTTGACAGCAGTGCAGGCGAAGTTTGCAGGCAAGAGTTACAGGCGAGGCAAGGCTTCAGGCGAGGCAAGGCGTCAGGCGACGCCTCAGGCGATGTAAGGTGAGGCAAGGCTTCAGACGAGGCAAGGACAGGTAAGGCTTCAGGAGAGACGAGGCAAAACTTCAGGCAAGGCGAGGCAAGGCTTCAGGCGAGGCGAGCACGGCTCCAGGTGGAAGGTGAAGGGAACAGTCCAGCAAATGAAGCTGAAACCAGGAGCTATTTATGTAGCCAGCCCAAAATCGGAATCATGTGCCTCAATTAAGGAACACAACAGGACAAGGGAGAAACGGAAAACCCGTAATACCGATCGATTGACCGGACCGTGAACGTGAATGTGGACCTCACGGACCAGACCATAACAACACCTTCAGATCCTATGTCCTCTCTTTCCAATGATTTAATCTTATTTCTTATACACAGAGCCACACCACCCCCTTTTTGATACGTATATCATTGGACGTTCAGCTCCCAATTACAGCTAACTTTTATCCAAGTTTCACAGATGGCCACAACGCCATATTTGCCAATATGTAGCTGAACTTCAAGATCGTCTCTTTTTCCCTTATACTGCTTGCGTTGAAATATAACACTCTCAGTCCAGTATTTGTTGCTTTCTGTTTTAACTGCACCACGCCTCTATTGCCCTGTAACTCATGGCACTGGTTTGATTCAGTCTCATCTCCTGCCTGTTCTTTCTATAGTATCTGTTCCACACTATCATTGATTTGTTTCTGTTTTCCCATTCCTCAGCCTTATCGCTCCGGTTCCAATGCACCCACCAAATTAGACCATAAGACCAAAAGACAAAGGAGCGGAAGTCGGCCATTCGGCCCATCGAGTCTGCTCCGCCATTTTATCATGAGCTGATGCATTCTCCCATTTAGTCCCACTCCCCCGCTTTCTCCCCATAGTGTAAACCCTTCTTAACAGCTCTATAACATGTGCCCGCTAGGTATTGGACCCCTTTGTTTTTAACCCGACCTTTTTGTACAGGTAGTACCTCCCCCAGATGAGGCCCCAATGATCGAAGAATCTGAAGCCCTGCCCTCTACACCAGTCTGTCAGCAACACACTAACAGGCCTGATCATGCTATTCCCGCGCTAGCTTTCACGTGGCACAGGCAGCAATCCTGAGATAACTACCCTCTGAATAGTAACCCTATCCAATTGCGATTATTTGAGATTAGATTTCTGTCTCTTCGTCTGTTGTGGGGACAAACGACTTTGTGACTCGACAAGCCTATTGGGACAAATCTCTGTAATTCGAGAGCCAGACCGAGGTTATGTGTCAGAGAACATCAGGAGCATTGCTGTGGCGAAGGAGTCCATACCGTCATTCAAGTTTGCTGCAGCTGCATTTGAAGGCAACTTATCATTCTGTCAGCTGCAACCATCTATCTGACCATTATCCTCTGATATATCTCATTAACAAGGCCTTTCGCCGATAGGACTAGCGCTCACTGGATGCTTTTCTTTGAATGTGCCTCAAACCATTCTCTGATGTTTTAGAGACTGTTGAGCGCGAAAAGCCCGGGAACATTTTCTCAGATACTCGAACCACGTCGTCTGGCACCGACATTCATTCCACGGTCAACGTCACTCTGATCACATTTCCTCACCATTCTGTTTTTTTTTCCCGTGAACAACAGCTGAACCTGCTGACCATGCCTTCATATTCTTACGCATTCAACTTCTGCCACATGATTGACTAATTAGATAGTTTTATTAACGAGCAGGTTTACAGGCTTAACTAATAAAGTGGCCTCTGAGTGTATACTGTTACTGAAACACCAACTGGAAATTTAGTGTCTCTCGTAACCTCTCTGAATGTGTGTGTGTTCAAAGTTCAAAATACATTGATTATTAATATACGTATGTATGCAGATTACAACCCTGATATTCGCCTTCTCCATCGAGAACCATGAAACAAAGAAAACAGTATACCCGCTCCAAAAACATCCACCCAGCGGCGAAGAGAAATCGCGCAGATGGAAAAACAAAAACGAGCGAACGAGTACAAAATATATAAAACATGCTTTTCACGCACGCCTCGATGATTTCAATCTTCCACGGCACCTTAATTGGCGAGAACTGGAGTCGATCATCGGCTCTGACCCATCTCCATGCTTCTTGGCCTCGAATCCACAGGCTTCAGTCGAAACCTAACTAAACACACTCGGAGACTGCAAGGGTTAAAATGCCCTGATGGGAGTTGTATACAGACTCCCCAGACAGTAGTAAGGATGTGGCCTACAAATTACAACGGGAGAAAGAAAACGCAGCTGAAGGGGCAGTATTACAATATTCATGGGGGACTTCAATGTGCAGGCGAAATGGGAAAATCAGGCTGGTGCTCGCTCCAGGAGGGGAGATTTCTAGAATGCCTACAACATGGCTTTTTAGATCAGCATGTGGTTGATTTCACTGGAGAATCAGGTATTCTGGGTTCAATGTTGTGCAATTCATTAGAGGGGTTAAGATAAATCATCAGATTAGATTCAGTTCCCTCAGAGATTTTAGATGGAGAAGCTAAAGTCAGATATATCAGAATTACAGTGGAGTAAAGGGATGTACAGAGATATGAGAGAGGATTTGGCTAGAAATGATTGGAAAAGAAGACGAGCAGGGATGATGGCGGAGTAACAATGGCTGGATTTCTGAAAGCAATTCGGAATACAAAGGCTAGAAACATCATAAAGAGGAGGAAGTATTCCTATGGAAAGATGACACAACCGTGTCTAACGAGAGGTGAAAGACAACATAAAATCCAAAGAGAGGGTACATACAAGAGCCAAATGTAGTGGGAAATCAGAGGATTGGGAAGCATTTACAAACCAACAGAAGGCAACTAAAAAGTCATTAAGTTAAAGATGAAAATGGAGGAATTCTCTACAGAGTCTCTGTGGGTGGGAGTTAAGAACAGGAAGGGGTTAAAAACTCTACTGGCTGTTTTTTATAGACCACCCAATATTAACAGGGGCATCAAGGAGAAGATAGGGAGTCAGATTCTAGAAAGGTGCAATAATAACCAGGTTGTTGTGGTGGGGGATTTTAATTTCCCAAATATCGATTGGCATCTCCCTAGAACGAGGGGTTTAGCTGGGGTGGAGTTTATTCGGTGTGTGCAGGAAGGTGCCTTGACACAATGTGTAGATAACCCTACAAGAGGAGAGGCTATATTTGATCTGGTGTTGGGAAAAGAACCAGATTATGTGTCAGATCTCTCAGTGGTGGAGCATTTTGGAGATAGTCATCACAATTCTACCTCGTTTACCATAGCCTTTGACAGCAAAAGGAAAGACAAGTTAGGAAAGCATTTAATTGGAGTAAGGGGAAATATGAGACGATCAGGTAGGAACGTGGAAGCATAAACTCGAAACCGATGTTCTCAGGGAAACGTACAGAAGAAATGTGGCAAATGTTTAGGGGATATTTGCGTGGAGTTCTGCATGAGCACGTTCCAGTGAAACAGGGAAAGGATGGTAGGGTACAGGAACGGTGGTGTTCAAAGGTTGTTGTAAATCTAGTCAAGAAGAAAAGAAGAGCTTACGAAATGTTCAAAAAACTAGGTCATGATAGCGATCAAGAAGATTATAAGGCTAGCAGGAAGGAGTTTACGAATGAAGTTAGGAGAGCCAGAAGGGGCTATGAGAAGACCTTGGCCGACAAGATTAAGGAAAACCGCAAGGAAAAATGTACAATTATGTGAAGAGAAAGAGGATAAGATATGAGAGAATAGGACCAATCGAGTGTGACAGTGGAAAAGTGTAGATTGTACCAGGGGAGATAGCAGAGGTACTTAATAAATACTTCGCTTACTATTCACTACCGAAAAGGATCTTGGCGATTGTAGGGATGACTTACAGCAGACTGAAAAGCGTGAAGATGTAAATATTAATGAAGAGGATGTGCTGGAGATTTTGAAAAGCTTCAAGTTGGATAGGTCACCAGCACCGGACGAGATATACCCCAGGCTACTGTGGGAGGCGAGGGAGGAGATTGTTGAGCCTCTGGCGATAATCTTTGCATCAGCAATGAGGACGGGAGAGGTACCGGAGGATTGGAGGGTTGTGGATGTTATTCCCTTATTCAGGAAAGGGAGTAGATTTAGCCCAGGAAATTAAACACCAGTGAGTCTTACTTCAGTGGTTGGTAAGTTGATGGAGCAGATCCTGAGAGGCAGGATTTATGGTCATTTGGAGAGGCATAATATGGGCACATGGGCAAGTGGTTAAGGCATTGGACTACGACCTGAAGGTCGTGAGTTCGAGCCCCAGCCGAAGCAACGTGTTGTGTCCTTGAGCAAGGCACTTAATCACACATTTCTCTGCGACGACACCGGTGCCCAGCTGTATGGGTCCTAATCCCCTTCCCTTGGACAACACTGGTGTCGTGGAGAGGGGAGACTTGCAGCATGGGCAACTGCTGGTCTTCCATACAACCTTGCCCAGGCCTGCGCCCCGGAGAGTGAAGACTTTCCATACGCATAGCCATGGTCTCCCAAGACTAACGGATGCCTTTTAATATGATTAGGTATAGTCAGCACGGCTTTGTCAAAGGGAGGTCGTGCCTTACGAGCCTGATTAAATTTTTTGAGAATATGAATAAACAGATTGATGAAGGTAGAGTAGTAGATGTGGTGTGTATGGATTTCAGCAAGGCATTTGATAAGGTACCCCCTGCAAGACTTTTTGAGGAAGTCAGGAGGCATGGGATTCAAGGCATATTGCTTTGTCGATCCAGAACTGGCCTTGCCCACAGAAGGCAAAGAGTGGTTGTAGACGGGTCATATTCTGCATAGAGGTCGGTGACCAGTGGTGTGCCTCAGGGATCTGTTCTGGGACCCCTACTCTTCGTGATGGTAGAATATAGTAAAAATGGTAAGACTCTTGGCAGTGTGGAGGATCTTGGGGTCCGAGTCCATAGGACACTCAAAGTTGCTGCGCAGGTTCACTCTGTGGTTAACAAGACAGACGGTGCATTGGCCTTCATCAGTCGTGGGATTGAGTTTAGGAGCTGAGAGGTAATGTGGCAGCTATATAGTACCCTGGTCAGACCCCGCTTGGAGTACTGCACTCAGTTCTGGTCGCCTCACTGCAGCACGGATGTAGAAACCATAGAAAGGGTCCAAGGGAGAATTACAAGGATGTTGCCTGGATCTGGAGCATACCTTATGAGAATAGGTGGAGTGAACTTGGCCCTTTCTCCTTGGAGTGACGGAGGATGAGAGGTGACCTGATAGAGATGTATAAGCCGATGAGAGGCATTGATCGTGTGGATAGTCAGAGGCTTTTTCCCAGGGCTGAAATGGCTAGCATGAGAGAGCACAGTTTTAAGGTGCTTGGAAGTAGGTACAGAGGAGATGTCAGGGGTAAGTTTTTTTTCGCAGAGAGTGGTGACTGCGTGGAATGGGCTGCCGGCGACGGTGGTCGAGACAGTCACGAAGGGGGCTTTTAAGAGACTCCTAGATAGGTACATGGAGCTTAGAAAAATAGAGGGCTATAGGTAACCCTGGGTAATTTCTAAGGTTAGGACATATTCACCACAGCATTGTGGGCCGAAGGGCCTGTAATGTGCTGTAGGTGTTCTATCTTTCTATGCTTCTATGAAATTGTAAAGTAAGTTAGACAATAATATTAAAGAGGATACCAGTAGGTTCTTCAGATACATAAAGTGTAAAAAGAGTGATGGGGATGGATATCGGACTCCTGTAAAATATGCTGGGGAGGTAGAAATGGGGGAGAAGGAAATGGCGGGATGGTGAAAGGCCTTGATAGAGTGGATATGGAGAAGATGTTTCCTATGGTGAGGGAGTCTAACAACAGTGGACACAGCCTCAGAATAGAGGGTGGACCTTTAAGAACGGAGTGAGAAGGAATTTGTTCAGTCAGGGAGTGTTGAATCTGTGGAATTCTTTGCCACAGTCAGCTGTGGAAGCGAAGTCTTTATGTATAATTAACACAGAACATAGAGCAATTCAGCACAGTACAGGCCCTTCGGCCCACAATGTTGTACTGACCCTTAAACCCTACCTCCCATATAACACTCTACATTAAATTCCTCCATATACCTGTCTAGTCGTCCCTTAAATTTCACTCATGTATCTGCCTCCACCACTGACTCAGGCAGTACATTCCATCCACCAGCCACTCTCTGAGTAAAACACTTTCCTCTAACATTCCGCTGAAACTTCCCACCCCTTGCCTGAAAGCCATGACCTCTTGTATTGAGCAGTGGTACACTGGGGAAGAGGCGCTGGCTGTCCACTCTATCTATTCATCTTAATATCTTGTATACCTCTATCCTGTCTCCACTCATCCTCCTTCTCTCTACAGAGTAAAGCCCTAGCTCCCTTAACCTCTGATCGTAATGCATACTCTCTCAATCAGTCTGCATCCTGACTGGCTGATTCCAGGAACACACATGGAGACAAACATGAAGATATATAAGAAAGGAAATTTGTGTGTAAACACCAAGATAGACAGGCGCCCCATCACTGAACACATTTACAAGATGCGCTACCAAAAGAAAAGATCCCCATCATCAGGTCATGTTCTCACCTTGCTACTACCTTCGGGCAGTAGGCACAGGAGCCTTAGGTCCCATTACATCAGGAATAATTATGACCATATAAACTTCAGGCTCCTTATTCAGTGTAGATAACATCTTTCACCTCAACGATGACCATAAGACCATCAGACCATAAGACAAAGGAGTAGAAGTAGGCCATTCGGCCCATCGAGTCTGCTCCGCCATTTTATCATGAGCTGATCCATTCTCCCATTTAGTCCCACTCCCCCGCCTTTTCACCATAACCTTTGATGCCCTGGCTACTCAGATACCTATCAATCTCTGCCTTAAATACACCCAATGACTTGGCCTCCATTGCTGCCCGTGGCAAAAAATTCCATAGATTCACCACCCTCTGACTAAAAAAATTTCTTCGCATTTCTGTTCTGAATGGGCGCCCTTCAATCTTTAAGTCATGCCCTCTCGTACTAGACTCCCCCATCATGGGAAACAACTTTGCCACATCCACTCTGTCCATGCTTTTTAACATTCAAAATGTTTCTATGAGGTCTCCCCTCATTCTTCTAAACTCCAAGGAATACAGTCCAAGAGCGGACAAACGTTCCTCATATGTTAATCCTCTCATTTCCGGAATCATTCTCGTGAATCTTCTCCGTACCCTTTCCAACGTCAGCACATCCTTTCTTAAATAAGGTGACCAAAACTGCCCACAGTACTCCAAGTGACGTCTCACCTGCGCCTTAAAGAGCCTCAACATTACATCCCTGCTCCTATACTCTATTCCTTTAGAAATGAATGCCAACATTGCATTCGCCTTCTTCACTACTGACTCAACCTGGAGGTTAACTTTAAGGGTATCCTGTACGAGGACTCCCAAATCCCGTTGTATCTCAGAACTTTGAATTCTTTCCCCATTTAAATAATAGTCTGCCCGTTTATTTTTTCTGCTAACGTGCATAACCATACATTTTCCAGCATTGTACTTCATTTGCCACTTCTCTGCCCATTCTTCCAATCTATCCAAGTCTCTCTGCAGACTCTCCGTTTCCTCAGCACTACCGGCCCCTCCACCTATCTTCGTATCGTCAGCAAACTTAGCCACAAAGCCATCTAATCCATAATCAAAATCGTTGATGTACAATGTAAAAAGTAGCGGCCCCAACACTGATCCCTGTGGAACACCACTGGTAACCGGCAGCCAACCAGAATAGGATCCCTTTATTTCCACTCTCTGTTTCCTGCCAATCAGCCAACGCTCTATCCACGTATGTAACTTTCCCGTAATTCCATGGGCTCTTATCTTGTTAAGTAGCCTCATGTGTGGCACCTTGTCAAAGGCCTTCTGAAAATACAAATATACAACATCCACTGCATCTCCCTTATCTAGCCTACTTGTAATTTCCTCAAAAAATTGTAATAGGTTTGTCAGGCAGGATTTTCCTTCAAGGAATCCATTCTGAGTTCTGCCTATCTTGTCATATGCCTCCAGGTACTCTGTAACCTCATCCTTGACAATCGAGTCCAACAACTTCCTAACCACCGATGTCAAGCTAATAGGTCTATAATTTCCTTTTTGCTTCCTTGTCCCCTTCTTAAATAGCGGAGTGACATTTGCAGTCTTCCAGTCTTCTGGAACCATGCCGGAATCTATCGACTTTTGAAAGGTCATCGCTAATGCCTCTGCAATCTCCACAGCTATTTCTTTCAGAACACGAGGGTGCATTCCATCTGGTCCGGGAGATTTATCTACCTTTAACCTATTCAGCTTCCTGAGTACTTTCTATGTCGTAATTGTGACTGCACACACTTCTCTTCCCTGCCACCCTTGAGTGTCCAGTATATTGCTGATGTCTTCCTCAGTGAAGACTGATGCAAAATACTCGTTCAGTTCCTCTGCCATCTCCTTATCTCCCATTACAATTTCTCTAGCATCATTTTCTATCGGTCCCATATCTACTCTTACCTGTCTTTTACTCTTTATATACTTGAAAAAGCTTTTAGTATCCTCTTTGATATTATTTGCTAGCTTCCTTTCATAGTTAATCTTTTCTCTCGTAATGAGCTTCTCGATTTCCTTTTGTAAGGTTTTAAAAACTTCCCAATCCTCTGTCTTCCCACTAATTTTTGCTTCCTTGTATGTACTCTCCTTTGCTTTAACTTTGGCTTTGACTTCTCTTGTCAACCACGGTTGCATCCTTTTTCCACTCAAAAATTTCTTCTTTTTTGGAATATACCTGTCTTGCACCTTCCTCACTTCTCGCATAAACTCCAGCCACTGCTGCTCTGCTGTCTTTCCCGCCAGTGTCTCTTTCCAGTCAACTCTGGCCAGTTCCTCTCTCATGCCACTGTAATTTCCTTTACTCCACTGAAATACCGACACATCAGATTTTGGCTTCTCTTTTCCAAATTTCACAGTGAACTCAATCATGTTATGATCACTGTCCCCTAAGGGTTCCTTCACCTCAATCTCTCTAATCACCTCCGGTTTATTACACAAAACCCAATCCAGTACAGCCGATCCCCTAGTAGGCTCAACAACAAGCTGTTCTAAAAAGCCATCTCGCAGACATTCTACAAATTCTCTCTCTTGAGATCCAGTGCTGACCTGATTTTCCCAATCTACTCGCATGTTAAAATCCCCCACAATTATCATAACACTGTCTTTCTGACAAACCTTTTCTATTTCCAGTTGTAATTTGTAGTCCGCATCCCTGCAGCCGTTTGGAGGCCTATAGTAACTGCCATCAGGGTCCTTTTACCCCTGCTATTTCTTAACACAACCCATAAAGATTCTGCGCCTTCCGATCCTATATCACCTCTTTCTAATGATTTAATATCATTTCTTACCAATAAAGCCACGCCTCTCCCTCTGCCTACCTTCCTATCCTTCCGATACACCGTGTATCTTTGGACGTTCAGCCGCCAGAGACATACATCCTTTAGCCAGGTCTCAGTGATGGCCACAATATCATACCTGCCAATCTGTAGCTGTACAACAAGATCATCCACCTTATTCCTTATGCTGCGTGCACTTAAGTACAACACCTTAAGGCCAGTTTTTGATACTTTCTGCTTTGATTTCTGTGCAACTTTATTGCACTGCAACTCATCCCAAGGGCTCCAAATTTGCCCCATCACCTGCTTGTCTTTCCTGACATCTTTACTGTTCACTATCTTAGATTTATTTCTGTTTTTCCCTTCCTCCGCTCTATCATTCTGGTTCCCAACCCCCTGCCAAATTAGTTTAAACCCTCCCTAACAGCTCTATTAAACTTTCCCGCCAGGATATTGGTCCCCTTCTGATTCAAGTGTAATCTGTCCTTTTTCAACAGGTCATACTTCCCCCAGAAGAGATCCCAATTATCCAAGAATCTGAAGCCCTGCCCCCTACACCAGTCTCTCAGGCACGCATTCATCTGCCTGATCCGACTATTCATGCCCTCGCGAGCAGGTGGCACAGGTAGCAATCCCGGGATTACTACCCTGGAGGTCCTGCTTCTCAGCTTCCTTCCTAACTCCTGGAAATCTCTCTTTGTCCTAAGGACCTCCTCCTTTGTCTTATCTATGTCATTGGTACCAACATGTACCAAGACAACTGGCTGCTCACCCTCCCCCTTTAGAATATTCAGGACCCAATCCGAGACATTCCGTACCCTGGCACCTGGGAGGCAACACACCATGCGGGTATCTGTGTCAGGCTCACAGAATCTCCTGTCTGTTCCCCTTACTATGGAGTCCCCTACGACTACCGCATTTCTCTTCTCCCTCCTTCTCTCCTGCACAACAGCGCCAGGCTCAGTGTCAGATACCCGGTGACCGTGGGCGTTCCCTGTCAGGTCAACCCCTCAACAGCATCCAGAACAAGATATTTGTTGCTGAAGGGGACAGCCACAGGTGTGTTCTCCACTATCCGGGCATTTTCCTTCCCTCTCTTGACAGTGACCCAGTTTTCTGACCCCTGTAGCCTAGGGATGACTACCTCCCTGTAGCTCCTGTCTATCACCTCTTCACTTTCCTTGATAAGTAGTAGGTCATCAAGCTGCAGCTTCAGATCCCTAACACGGTCTCTGAGGAGCTGGATCTCGGTGCACCTGGCGCAGATGTGGCCATCAGGGAGGCTGGATGTCTCCCAGGATTCGCACATCTGACACCCTGAACAAAGCACTAACCCTGCAGGCATGCTACCTAATTCTACAGGAATGAAACAGAAAAAAAAAATAAGTCTACTCACCCACTTACCTCGCCAAACAGACGAACTTTTTAAACCGTTAGCTCGTAACGTTAGCCGTGAGAGCCCTGCTGTTCCTGTCTGTCCGGGTCGATTCGCGAATGGAGGCGGGGGGGAGAAAAAAAAGAATTGGTGCTTCGCTCTCGCATCTTCCCGTTTACCGCGAAGCCCGTTGAAGCCAAAGCCCTACACTCTGCTCCCACTCACTCCGCTGCCCGCTCCGACAGCAGCCCGCTGTATAGTGTGGTCTCCTTTTCAAACTCTCCGCGCGGTCCTGTTAACGTCACGCGCCTGCGCAGTCACGCCCTTCTTGAACGCGAAGAAGTTTAAAAAAAAACTGCCTTCCTTCAGAATTCACCTCCCACGACGCTCTGTAGTCCCGATCCAAAGAAGAGCCGTTGGTAGCAACCTGCCTTTATAAACTCTCCGCGCGGTCCTGTTGACGTCACGAGCCTGCGCGTGAATTCACAACTATAGGTCACGTTCAAGGGTTCTAAAACTCAGTGTTTTTTATTTATTTATGTTTATTTATAATATTTTTCTACTTTGACGCAATGGTTGTTTGTCAGCCTTTGTTATTTGCAATTTGATATATTTTATTCCTTTATTAGCTGAGGGTAGTAAATAGTGACATGTACGTACTTTGACAATAAATTAAACTTTGAATTTTGAAGAGCTCTAGAAGATCATCAATTCGGTGAAAGAGTACACCAAAGTCCAATCACAACAAGACAATGAGTGGTTTGTTCGTCTGCGGAAAAAAAAAACTCTCAAATCTTTCACGTATACATATCTCAAGGAAGCCATCGGAGTGACAATGCGCCTTGTATGAAGAATGCACTAACATTACAAAGTATAAACATTGTACATTGTTCAAGAGATTATAAATTTATTTAAAAAGGCACACTTGTTTCTAGCTCTTGTGTATACTTTTCATCAATAACATTTACTTTGAATTAAGACTGCTCACTCAAGAACGGGTTGTTCAGCTTTACTTGACAGTAATAGAAACATAGAAAATAGGTGCAGGAGTAGGCCATTCGGCTCTTCGAGCCTGCACCGCCATTTATTATGATCATGGCTGATCATCCAACTCAGAACCCTGCACCAGCCTTCCCTCCATACCCCCTGACCCCCGTAGCCACAAGGGCCAATAAGTTATATCCAATATTTTTTCCCCAAATCTATTTTATCCTCATAGCTCAATGATGTATGCGCTTGGAAAGATGAACCACTGTGAAGTGCATTGCATTTGGTGTGGCCAGCTGGTATTAATCTCTCTGGTTCTCTGTAATTACACGGTTACTGGTACACTTGATCCGCTACTCTGTATCTGGGAGTAACAAGAAGGTGAGTCGTATGGTTTATCCTGCGTCCACTGTCTCCACTGGCTGCCTCGCCGAGGCTTCTAATACTAGGCTGCAATGTCGCATATCCCATACGAGCACAACGGGCTGAGATTCTTCTAGGTCTCGGTGATGCGAAGCAAGAACAAGCCTCATTACCATCTGATAGACGATGGTAATACTGGAACTCACCAAACAAGCACGACTACCTCACGTGGATGGCAACGGGAGGGGCCTGCCCCCTCAGGTCCTTTCTTCAATTCGGAGTCTCTGTCAGGCCTGATTGGACTTGAACCAGGATCTCTGGAGTGGCATTTTGGTCGGCTACAACTGGGAATTGAAACGAGATGGAGAGATCACGCGGGAAGCAGGAAAAATATTCGTACAGGCACTTTGCTGGATAGTTTCCCTTTCTAGCAAAACTCCAAAACAAAGACAATAATCCAAAACAGAAGGCTGGGCAGTGGTTCAGTGTAACAAAACAGAAGTCACAAAGGGGCAGATAATGAATTCCAAAGCAACAGACTGAATCCAAAGTTCTAAAATAAAACAGGTTCAAAATACAAAAACTTGCAAAGCAAGGGCAAAAACCACTCGAAAGGAATATGCACTGGGTACAACTCTGGCACACCGTTGTTTTGCCTCAAAGACTGAGTAACGAACAGCACAATTCACACAACTTGGATCTTCAAAGTAACTAGGCACAGGTAGAGTAAATTACCGTACAAGTTACATAGGAAGGCTAAAATATTTAGCAACACCCGCTGAATGCTACTAGTTACTCTAGGTACAACATGTAATCCGCAGAAATTCTCTGATGACTTACCAATAAATGGATCTATAAAGGAGCGTCAGTAAGGCAAAGGAGATGGAGGTGGACTAACCAACAGTCGCAAAAAACCCAAAAGTGAACGTTGCTCCTGCTGTGACTGCATGAAAATACCTGCGGCAAATATTTTCCTTATTTTCTACTAAACACACTGGTGCAAGTATGCTCCACCTCTGAAATGGATCGTTATTTGATTACTGATCGGGGACTTAGTTGCCTGTTCTTATGTCACTGCAATCAACCGGACGCAAAGCCATCTTTGCGAACACTTTGCAGCCACGAAACTTCGTTTTTTGTGCTCAACTATTGGCACTGCTCCCGGTTGAGTTTCTTCAAATGTTTTGTTTTAATGTACGCGATTCCAACAGTGCAGAACTCTGGCCCATAGATCTATCAGAGCTGTTAATGCTGCGGAACGTCATTAAGATACGCGAAAGTGTCCAGAATTGATGCAGAAATGACACGGGTTTAAAGTGAGCGGGGAGAAATTTATAAGGTGAATTAAAGGATAGGTGCTCCACAAAAAAAAAATGGAAAATATCTGGAAAGAGCTGATAGGGGAGGCGTTCCAGAGTGATATAGTTAAATAAAGGTACTGTACCTACAGAGGAAAAGAGTTAGGGGATACGGAATAAATGCAGGGAAATGTGATTAACGTCTATGGGCATCGCGGTCAGCGAAGTTCGAAGTAAATTTATTACTAAAGTACTTTTATATGACCATATTCTTCTCTGACGTTAATTTCCTTGTGGGCATTCATAGTAAATGCAAAGTAACATAATAGAAAGAATGTAAAATCGCACGCAACAAGACGGGCAACGACCAATGTGCCAGAAACAGCGATCTGTCCCAATAGAAAAACATAAACACGAATAATTTTCATCCTTATCTTCTTTTGGAAGGTAGTGAACTTTTGCAGTTCTCCACCAGTTAGTAACTGACTCACTCACACAGTGCACTCAAAGCAGTGATTGATGGGTTTCTTTAGATGACAACGAAAGAAACATATGGATTTAGAGGGAAAGGAATATTGTAGTAATAGACGATCTTGTTGAAAAAAAGTCTCAAAGTACCCACCTTCACAATACCATTGGCATAAACACAGCCATCCTAGGATACTGCTCTTGCTGAAACTTACCGTCCACCCTGTACCTTGTACCTGTCCTCTGTATGCAACCTGGAGCAACACTCTGCCAAGTGGGGAAATCACTTTACGAGTCAGGATTTTCCAATTAAACAAATGGAACGCAGGGAAATACCAGCTCTTAAAGCACTTAGTACCCAAGGACTATTAAGGCTCAGGTCCCTTAAAGTTGTATCCATACTCTGGGTTGAGTTTGGCTGGAATAGCCTACCCCTCCCAGCTCCCCCAAAAAGGAATTCCAAAACCCGAGAAGCCAGAAGATTCCGCCCAAAGGTCTTTTACTTTGTCAAGTGAATCACAACAGTGGATTCCCAACTGCGATGTACTAAGGAGTCCTCATACAATGGTCCAGTATCCAAATTCAAACGCCATCCACAGGAATGTATCACAGGATCTCCCATCACAAGGCAGCATCCAGCACTCTGCCAGTCTGTAATATAGAGCTATGCAGTATATACTCAGTGACTAATCAAGAGCCAGTGCATTTGTATATATAAATAAACTGCCCTAATCGAATTGCTCCCCAATGCTCAATTCCCTCTGAGATGTGCGCATCTCTTACCAGGGTTAAAGCTACCCAATTTTCTACCTCATCAACTCAAATTTCATATGGCCAGTACGAAATGAGTCATCCCAAAAACCAATTGCATGGGGAAACATGTAACAAAGTAGTAACAGATTAAGACAAAAACACGTAGCAGAATAAGAAAACAAAACAAAAAAATTACATACTAAAATAACAAACTCAAAACCTTGTAATAATTGACCACAGTACTTATAGGATGACCAACGGCTGGTGGTATTAAAGACAACACGACCTATTTTATTGGAAAAAACGCTGCTTTAACCACATGTCCTGTCATCCAGAAATTAATTCAGTATTCTCTGGTGGGATACCACTATCGTGGTACAATTCTGTGACCAGACCCACAGACGCAGACAGTTAGTACACTCCTCGAGTGTGCTCCATTCCGCTTGGAGTTTTAAATTCCATTCAGTAAGGGAATGATGTTTAGTTTTAACTGATGCCGTTACCCGATTCCATCGTGCTGCATTATGTTCGGGTGAAGCAAGCAGCGTCTTTAGTGCATTATTGATCGATCGAACGTTGGGTCGATAAGGCACCCATCTCTCTATTAGACAGGATCATATTGCTACCGACCTCATTCCATATTCTCAATTAACACGCGGCCAAAACCTCCACAACCACTTGTCTGTACTTGTCTCGTAAACTTGCTAATTTCTTAGCGGAGAACTCTCTGATCTCTGTGGTCTCGAAAGTGCCCATTGCACCATACCCCTCACATTCCTGATCCCTTTCCTGCCGCTCCTCCTGAGAGAAGGAAGCCGCTGGCTGATGCTCTTGTGAATGCGTGATCACTGGCCTGAACCGCACTCTTTCGGGCAACCATGAGACAGAGATCATTCGAGGATTAAAGCAAGGAGTCTACGCTACCCTCTCTTCATCACTTTCTATAGCCAGAAATCCCTATACCCCACTCCCACAATAGTCATCGCCCCGCCATAACAGTGTCGGGCTGCTAACCAGCTTGGCGTGCAGAATCCATCTCTAAATTCCTATTCTTTAACTTTGCAGCCTACTTGAGCTATCAATAGTGATTCTCTCAGTATAAGGGAGAGCTGACTGAATTCCTCGACCTCATTCTTATGTAATGCCCCAGTTCACATTTTTACTGTTACGCTGAGTGTAATTCATTTAGCAGTTCTGTAAAAGCAGTCTGTTCTGCTTTCAGCCTGTTTGGGTTATGTTGATGATAAAGAATAATAAGCAAAGTATGCCAGCCAATTAGGATGGTAGAACTGTTAGAATTCTGATAGTAGAATTGGGATGAAAGTTTTTTTTTTTCTGGCGAGGGTACTAAGATTGGGCTTGGGGCTTTTGTTCGGGAGGAGATGAAGAGAGAAGAAGCTGGAGAGAACAGTCGTAGGTTTCGACTTGGAGAATTCCAACAGGTTTGTCAGGCAGGATTTTCCCTTAAGGAAACCATGCTCTCTTTTCCCGCCCTGTGTCACCAAGAACTCCACCATCTCGTCCTTAAAAATTGACTCTAACATCTTCCCAAACACTGAGATCAGGCTTAGCCGTCTACAATATCCGTTGTGCTGCATTCCTCCTTTGTTAAAGGGTGGAGTGACATTTGCAGTTTTCCTGTCTTCTGGCACCACGCCAGAGTCCAATGATTTTGAAAGATCATTTCTAATTCCGGCAAAATCTCTAACGCTACCTCTTTCAGAACTCTAAGGTGCAGTTCATCTGGACCGGGTGACTTATTTGCTTTATGTGTTTCAGCTTTTCCAGCTCCTTCTCCATTGTAATACTAACTGAACCCACTTCTCTTCCTTCGCACACCACAGCATCTGGCACACGGCTGGTGTCTTCCACGGTGTAGAGTAATGCAAAATACTCATTTACTTCATCTGCCATCTCCTTGCCCCCCGTTACTACTTCAGCAGCCTCAATTTCCGACGGTCATATGTCCACTCTCATCTCTCTTTTTTGTATACTTGAAAAAGCTTTTCCTATCCACTTTGATATTATTTGATAGCTTGCTTTCATATTTCATCTTTTCCCTTCTGATTATTCTTTTATTTGCTCTCTTTATTTTTAACTTCACAATTCTCTATCCTCCACTAATTTTTGTTTTGCTGTATGCCCTCTCTTTTTGTTTTTACATTAGCTTCGACTTCCCTTGTCACCCGCAGTTGTACTATTTTACCATTTGAGTACTTCTTCAATTTTGGAGTACACGTGTCCTGCATATTCCTCAATTTTCCCAGAAACGCACGTTATTGCTGCTGTGCTGGCATCCCTGCCAACAGATCCTTCCAATTTACTTTGGCCAACTACTCTGTCATACCACTGTAATTTCCTTTACTTCACTGAAATACTGCTACATCAGACATTACTTTCTCCCTATCAAACTTCAGGTCCATCTCAGTCATATTGTGATCAATGGTCCCTCAGGCTTCTGTGAACTTAAGCTCCCTAGTCGCCTCCGGTTCGTTACATAACACAAATCCAGGTTATCTGATCCCCTAGCAGGCTCAACAACAAACTGCTCTTAAAAGCCATCTCTCAGGCATTCAACAAACTCACTCTCTTGAAATCCATTACTAACTTGATATTCCCAATCGAACTGCATGTTAAAATCTCCCATGACTATGATAACATTGCCTCAGAGAGCCAAGGAAAACAGGGGGTTTCACTTAAGGACGCTATCGTTATATACCTGCGAGCGTACAATCGCTGCCTCAACCAAACAGCATCCTGTTTGCTATTCTTTCTTCTGGGAGAACCAAACAATTTAAGTTTCCAAAAAACATGGTATTCCATTTCAACCACGGCAATATCTAACAGGTCTGACCAATCTTCTGGAATTCGATAACCCGCTTTTACTATGAAAGGCAACAAACAATAGCAAACGTTACCAGTTATTGTAAAATCCCAGCTAACTCACGCTCACGTCATCCGCACTGGTTTGTGGGTTTCATCTACTCAACAATAACACACTTCACAGCATGTACACAAAAAGGTTCAGATAAAGAGGCTCAGACACCTAATCAAATTTTGTTTTTTTAATAATAGGATGACGTTACAGAGTTGTTTTTGTTCGTCCTTCGTAGTCGAAGATGACCATGGCTTCAAAGTCAAATGGGAGATTGGTGGCTGTGGGTCCGGAGGTGACTGATGAGGCCAATTCTGGCCCTGAAGGCTCGCCCACATGTGGGACACAAGTGGGTGGGTGCTGTCGTGGCAGTGGATGCTGCTCGGGCCTTGCGCACAGCACGCTTTCGTTGCGCCTCGATGATGCGCCTGACTTCAGCTGCACGGGATCCTGTGGTGATTTTGCTGCGCCAAGCTGGACGGTCGAGGGCAAGCGTCTCCCACGTGTTGATGTCGACACCCAGGCCTTTGAGGGACGCTTTAAGGCAGTCTTTGTAACGTTTCTTCCGCCCCTCGACTGAGCGCTTGCCCTGACATAGTTCTCCGTACAGCAGCTGCTGAGGCAATCGGCTGTCTGGCATTCTGACCACATGTCCAGCCCACCTGGCTTGGGCTTTCAGCAGGAGGGTGTAAACGCTGCAGAGCCCAGCTCGTTCCAGGATTTCCGTGTCGGGAACTTTGTCCTGCCGCCTGATGTGGAGGAGTCTGCGGAAACAACTCAGGTGAAAGTGGTTGAGCTGTTTGGCGTGTCTGCTGTAGACAGTCCAGGTCTCGCTGGCGTAAAGGAGGGTGGTAAGGACCACTGCACAGCGTTGTAAAGGTAATAAGGTAGAAGGGCTAAAGTGCATGTACTTCAATGCAAGAAGCATCAGGAACAAAGGTGATGAACTGAGAGCTTGTATACATACATGGAATTATGATGTAGTGGCCATTACAGAGACTTGGCTGGCACGAGGGCAGGAATGGATTCTCAATATTCCTGGATTTCAGTGCTTTAAAAGGGATGGGGGGAGAAGGGAAGGAGGGGGGCATTACTGGTCAGGGATACTACTAGAGCTACAGAAAGGGTGGGTAATGTAGCAGGATCCTCTTTTGAGTCAATATGAGTGGAAGTCAGGAACAGGAAGGGAACAGTTACTCTATTGGGAGTATTCTATAGGCCCCCTGGTAGCAGCAGAGATTGGGAGGCAGTTTTCGGAAAGGTGCAAAAATAACAGGCTTGTTATCATGGGTGATTTTAACTTCTCTAATATTGATTGGCACCTGATTAGTTCCAAGGGTTTAGACAGGGCAGAGTTTGTTAAGTGTGTCCAGGACAGATTCCTCTCACAGTATGTTGACAGGCTGACTGGGGGAATGACATACTAGATCTAGTATTAGGTAATGAACCGGGTCAGGTCACAGATGCCTCAGTTGGTGAGCATTTGGGGGATAGTGACCACTGCTCCCTGGCCTTTAGCATTATCATGGAAAAGGATAAAATCAGAGAGTACAGGAAAATTTTTTAATGGGGAAGGGCAAATTATGAGGCTATAAGGCTAGAACTTGCAGGTGTGAATTGGGAGGAAGTTTTTGCAGGGAAATGTACTATGGACATGTGGTCGATGTTTAGGTATCTCTTGCAGGATGTTAGGGATAAATTTGTCCCGGTGAGGAAGATAAAGGATGGTAGGGTGAAGGAAGCATGGGTGACAAGTGAGGTGGAAAATCTAGTCAGCTAGAAAAAGGCAGCATACATGAGCTTTAGGAAGCAAGGATCAGATGGGTCTATTGAGGAATATAGGGAAGAAAGAAAGGAGCTTAAGAAGGGGCTCAGAAAAGCAAGAAGGGGGCATGAGAAGGCCTTGGCAAGTAGGGACCAAGGCATTCTTCAATTATGTGAAGAAAAAAAGGATGACAAGAGTGAACGTAGGACCGATTAGAGATGAAGGTGGGAAGATGTGCCTGGAGGCTGTGGAAGTGAGCGAGGTCCTCAATGAATACTTCTTTTCGGTATTCACCAATGAGAGGGAACTTGATGATGGTGAGGACAATTAGAGTTAAGTTGATGTTCTGGAGCATGTTGATATTAAGGGAGTGGAGGTGTTGGAGTTGTTAAAATACATTAGGGCAGATAAGACCCCGGGCCCTGACAGAATATTCCCCAGGCTGCTCCACGAGGCGAGAGAAGAGATTGCTGAGCCTCTGGCTAGCATCTTTATGTCTTCGTTGTCCGCGGGAATGGTACCGGAGGATTGGAGGGAGGCGAATGTTGTCCCTTTGTTCAAAAAAGGTAGTAGGGATAGTCCTGGTAATTATAGACCAGTGAGTCTTACGTCTGTGGTGGGAAAGCTGTTGGAAAAGATTCTTAGAGATAGGATCTATAGGCATTTACAGAATCATGGTCTGATCAGGGACAGTCAGCATGGCTTTGTGAAGGGCAGATCATGTCTAACAAGCCTGATAGAGTTCTTTGAGGAGGTGACCAGGCATATAGATGAGGGTAGTGCAGTGGATGTGATCTATATGGATTTTAGTAAGGCATTTGACACGGTTCCACACGGTAGGCTTATTCAGAAAGTTAGAAGGCATGGGATCCAGGGAAGTTTGGCCGAGCGGATTCAGAATTGGCTTGCCTGCAGAAGGCAGAGGGTGGTGGTGGAGGAAGTACATTCAGATTGGAGGATTGGGACTAGTGGTGTCCCACAAGGATCTGTTCTGGGTCCTCTACTTTTCGTGGTTTTTATTAACGACCTGGATGTGGGGTTAGAAGGGTGGGTTGGCAAGTTTGCAGACGACACAAAGGTTGGTGGTGTTGTAGATAGTGTAGAGGATTGTCAAAGATTGCAGAGAGACATTGATAGGTGCAGAAGTGGGCTGAGAAGTGGCAGATGGTGTTCAACCCGGAGAAGTGTGAGGTGGAACACTTTCGAAGGAGAAACTGCAAGGCAGCGTACAAAGTAAACGGCAGGATATTTGGTAGTGTGGGGGGCAGAGGGATCTCGGGGTACATGTCCACAGATCCCTGAAAGTTGCCTAACAGGTGAATAGGGTAGTTAAGAAAGCTTATGGGGTGTTAGCTTTCATAAGTCGAAGGATAGTGTTTAAGAGTCGCGATGTAATGATGCAGCTCTATAAAACTCTGGTTAGGCCACACTTGGAGTACTGTGTCCAGTTCTGGTCGCCTCACTATAGGAAGGATGTCGAAGCATTGGAAAGGGTACAGAGGAGATTTACCAGGATGCTGCCTGGTTTAGAATGTATGCATTATGATCAGAGATTAAGGGAGCTAGGGCTTTACTCTTTGGAGAGAAGGAGGATGAGAGGAGACATAATGACGGTGTACAAGATAATAAGAGGAATAGATAGACTGGACAGCCAGCGCCTCTTCCCCAGGGCACCACTGCTCAATACAAGAGGACATGGCTTTAAGGTAAGGGGTGGGAAGTTGAAGGGGGATATTAGAGGAAGGTTTTTTACTCAGAGAGTGGTTGGTGCGTGGAATGCACTGCCTGAGTCAGTGGTGTAGGCGGATACACTAGTGAAGTTTAAGAGACTACTAGACAGGATATGGAGGAATTTAAGGTGGGGTGTTATATGGGAGGCAGGGTTTGAGGGTCGGCACAACATTGTGGGCCGAAGGGCCTGTACTGTGTTGTACTATTCTATATCCTATGTTCAAAGAGATGGTGGACGGTTTAGGCCGAGGCTCTGTATCATGCCGCAGGATATGCTTGCCTGAAGTGTACAGCAGCACAGTAGAACGCACCTGTCATGAATGTTAAATAGGCTAGAATGGATTCTCAGCAGGGGCGGAGGTAGGGGATGTTGACACGTTATTTTTTTTCCTACCTTGGATAACACTGGAGAATTCATAAAGTTGTTACCGGAGTTGATATATCTGCTAGAACAAAGCACGTTACAGATAAACTCAATAAACGTTCGGCTAAGCTAAAGGCCAATTTTCATAATGAGATCAGGAGACAGGACAAAAAATAACACCGCAGAAAGCAAACGAAATATCCGCGAACAGAAGACTTAGTTTTGTTTCCTTTTCCACAGACGCCGCCTGACCGGTTTCCTGCATTCTGTGTTGCTATTACAGGTACTGGAAAAGTTTCACCTACAAAATAATTTGCGGCACTTCAAGTCAAAGTACGTTTACGATCAAACAACGTACACGGTAAACAACCCTGAGACTCGTCTTCTTTTTTTCGGATATTGCCGCGATGGAACGGATTATATCGGTATGACGAGAATTTACAATGCATTGGCACAGAGGCCAGTGGAGTGGAACTGGACATGTGAATGCGAGAAAACGGAGGACGACCTACATCTCCGCAAACGGTAATAGCTTCGCAGAATTTCTGTATAGAATCGTCAGCCACAGAAATAAATTCAGGGGCAGGATCAAAACATTTGCTCTGTTTTCTTTTCCAGAGCTGCAGCCCAAAATGTTTGCTTCTTCCAGCATTTTTTACAGTTTTGAATTACTCTTGCATCTGTAGTTTTAATATTACTTTTAACTAAGCATAGCACTGACACAGTCAGCTCAAGAGAACCCTGGACCAGCAACATGAGCTTTTCTTGCCTTGTTTCTCACGAACATCTAGGTATCATTCCGTTGTTTTTATTGGAGCAAATGTACCCTTTAAGGGAACTGCAATGAGATTCTTGCTGGAATGGATGATTAAGGATTCTGATCATGCTATCCACCACTGTGTTATCCGAGTCATATGATAAGCAGCTCGAGGAAATTGCGTTCAGCTCTTTTGCGGTCAGCCCTTTTACGTGAAGGATCATACAGTGGCATACAAATGTTTTGGCACCCCTGGTCAAAATTTCTGTTACTGTGAATAGCTAACCGAATAGAAGATGACCTGATTTCCAAAAGTTATAAAGTTAAAAATGACACATTTCTTTTATATTTTAAGCAAGATTACTTCTTTATTTCCAACTTTAAAGTTTTAAAATAACGATAAAGGAAAACGGCCCGAAGCAAAAGTTTGGTCACCTTGCATGGTCAGTACTTAGTAACACCCCCTTTGGCAAGTATCACAGCTTGTAAACGCTTTCTGTCGCCAGCTAAGAGTCAATTCTTTTTTTTTTTGGGGGGGGGTGTAGGATTTTCACCCATTCTTCCTTGCTAAAGGCTTCTAGTTCTGTGAGATTCTTGGGCCAGACAAAGGAGAATCGGTTGGTGTGTACTTGGATTTTTGTGCACATAAGTCTCCTGAAAGATTCTAGCATGGGTAAAGCAGGAGGTAAAGAGTGGGAATAAGGGGAACCTTTTCTGGTTGGCTGCGGGTGACTAATGGTGTTCCACAGGGGTCTGGGGTCTGTACTCAAAAGACTTCTTTTGAAGTTAAATGTCAATGATGGTGGAATTGATGGTATCCTGTAACGTTTGCAGACGATATGAAACTGGTGCAGGATCAAGCCGTTTTGAGCAGGTAGATAGGCTACAGAAGGCCTTAAACAGATTAGGAGAATCGGCAAAGAAATTGACGATAGAATACAATGTCAGGAGAGAAGAAATGAAAGGGTTGCTTATTTTCTAAATAGAAAGAAAATGCATAAAAAATGGAGACACAAAGGGACTTGGAAGACCTTAAGCAGGTATCCCTCAAGGTTCATTTGCCCGTGGAGTCTGTGGCGAGGAAGGCAAAGACAATGCTAGCATTCATTTCAAGAGGACTAGAATATAAAAGCAATGATATCATGTTGAGGTTTCATAAAACAATAGTGAAGCTTCACTTCAAGTATTATGAGAGGTTTTGGGCCCCTTCTCTTAGAGGTTATGCACTTAAACTGGAGAGTGTTCAATGGATATTCACAAAATGGTTGGAGGATTGAATGGCTTGTCATATGAAGACCGTTTCATGGCTCTGGCCAGTATTCACTTGAAATCAGAAGAATGAAGAGTGATATTTTTAAAATATATCGAACAGAAAAATGCCTTGATAGAGTGGAATTGGAAAGGACGTTGCCCATGGTGGGAGAATCTAAGATCAGAGGGCACAGCTTCAGAATAGAGGGGCGTCCTTTTAAAAGAGAGATAAGGTTGATTTTTTTTTAGCCAGAGCGTGGTGAATCTGTGAAATTCTTTGCCACAGATTGCTGAGAAGGCCAAGGCATTTTGGCTGCATAATAGATTTTTGATTGGTCAGAGCAAGAAGGGATACTAGGAGGTGGCAGAAAATTGGGTCTGAGCCGAGAATTGGATGAGATATGATGAGATGATGGAGCAGACTCGATGGGGCAAAGTACCTAATTCTGCTCCTGTATATAATAGCCATATGGTGTTATGGAGTTTACATACAATACCTAAACAGTATTACGAGAAAGACGTCTTTACGTGATCGTCTAGTTTCCCTGTGTTTGGTCCATCTTCCAAATTTAGTCTATCCATTACATAATAAACTATCTTTAAATGTATTTGTTTCCACCGCTACCATGTCATCATTTGAAAGCTGCTTTCAGGTACCCGCCAGTCCCTGTATGAAAAAAGTTGGCTTCAGACACATTTAATTTTCTCCTCGCACTTTAAGCGCATGTCCCACAGATTGAGACATCTCACAATCCCCATCCGTACACCTACCCATCTCCACACCAACCTTCCCGTCACCGCCACCGCCATGAAAAAATGTGTCCTTTCTGTAAAATGAGAGAAACAAGCTAGATTTCAATTGTAAGGAGCGTATGAGGAATGGATATGGCTAAGATAATATCTCTGATAGGGTGAGAATAAATGACTTAATGTGCCAGTTAGAAACCTATTATGCTTCTCAGTATCTCATCGTGTGGCAAACAAGCGGCCAAAGATCTTCAGTGCAGTCCCTCTCCAGCAACTGCATTTATTTAGGCGAGAAGACTTAAATACTCCATGATGCTATGCACGTATGATTGCAGTTAGACTGTTCTCACCCCTTTCAAATTCTCTCATAATGTTTACCTTCCTTGGGACGCTGTATCTGCATATTCTTCTTCATCGCAAATACTCACACGTCTCTTTTAACAACATCATTATCTTAATAAAATAACACAATGTCCTGCTTTGAGTAGAAGTGGAGAATATAACGTTTCTCCGCATTGTCTTTTATCACAAATATCCTTGACCTGTCACTCAGTTTGTGTCTAGTTACGTTCTTACCCTTATTCGTTTTCTCACTTACATCTGTATCATAATTCTTTCATTGCTTTATGTAATCATGTAAATTGGCAATTTGTTTAGTCACTCACATACACCGAAGAGCAGTAACGAAGTTTATTGCATTTCTTTCATTTCGATCAATTGACTATAACAGTTCATTGAGGCATTGCATTTAAAATAACAGAGCGCCAAATAAAGTCTTGTACAGTAGTACAGAGAAACGGCAGTGTCGGTCAACAATAAGATGCAAAGTCGTAATGACGGAGACTGTCAATTGCCCTTGTTTATATTTTTTTGCATTGTAAAATATTGCTTGTGTGTAACTTAGTATGAATAAATAATTTAAACGAGTCTGTTCTGTGTCTTCACTTGCATTCTTCAAGTTGATAGGTTGGAGAGTGAACACTGATAAAGGAATTTTATGTCCATCTGCAGAATGACTTCATTGTGGCATCCCCACAGGGACTAAAAGGAAGTTAAATAGAGCAAAAGAGTACTTTAGCAAGAAGTTACTTTTCAAAATCACATGTTGGTGGGACTCAGCAGGTAGGCCAGAATCTATTTAGGGAGATGCATACTTGTATCACAATGTCTGTCTGTACAGTAATGCTCCATGCGGCCATGCCATTCAATAATTATATCCTGGCCCGGTTTTATCTTCCCACGATGCTTCAATTCACACATATCTGAGTTAACTTCCATCAGCCATTCCCTTGCACACACTCTCAGTTGACCAAATTCCTAATATAACATGAAATGAAAATTTTCACTGTCCAAAGCACCACTGATTTTAGTGACATCTGTAATAATATAAATCATCCAATCTCTATTCTGTCCACATTGTTATTAAATATTACAAACGGAAAATGGGTTTCGGAACAAACCCTGTGGTATGCAGCTGTTTACTACAGCTATCGTTTTTTTTTAAAAAAAAACAAAGAAAACAACTCTCTCACATTGTTGCCTCCTACCTCCAAACAATCTAACATCCGATCTGCTTTCTCACCTAGCTCCAATGTCTTCTCAACTTCTGTGCTGCATTCTCTGTCCACTCGTGCAAACACACTCACCCAAGCAACACTCGCACACACGCTCACACAAGCCGTCCTGTCGCACACAACAATTCACACACAAACTCTCTCTCTCTCTCTCTCTCTCTCTCTCTCTCACACACACACACACACACACACACACACACACACACCACTCATTATTCGCGCTTCTTTCCCCTGTAGTTCATGAAGCTAAAATGCTTCTTTATCACACACTCAGGATCTGTACACATCATAAAGCATCTCATTGCTCTAGACTAAGCCTTATTTCCCCTTCACTTCGATACTGTACGTGAAGTTCTTTATTCTGTTGCAGGTGTTTGCGAAACGCCCGATCTTTGAGAACCCTCGTGACTCAAACTATCAGAAGTCGGTCTATATGTTTTCACGTCAGTTAACACATCTGCATGCGCACAGAGCAAAGCTAGCTTCAGAAATAAATCCATCTTGTGTTCTGCGGTCTTTCCAGAAAGCGAATCCTCTGCCTCTCCTCCATTCTGGTCTAGGCCCCCCAGGATGGTTCTACAAACATGAGAAAATCTGCAGTTGCTAGAATCCCAAAACAACACACAAAAGGATGGAGAAACATCGCAGCCCAGGCAGCACCAATGCAAAAGAATACACATCCACGTTTCGGACCGAGACCCTTCAGGAGCACTCTTTTCCAAAGCTGCTGCCTGGCCAGCTTAGATCCTCCAGCATTTAGTGTGTGCTGCTCCAACAGAATGGTTGGTGGTTGTTTAACGCCCTGGTTTAGAAGCAGTTACTGACGGTGGATAAATGATAACACCTTCAGGAAAAACACACCCTGCTAGACAAAAACATAAACGTATTGCCTGAATATTTGCTAACGATTTTATGGCGAATTGAATCTTTGACCTTCGGCCAAGCAAAAAGATCATGTATTTTCACTCTCTCATTGCATTTCTGGGTTGCTGAATAGAGACGAGAGCCTTCAAGATGATATTAAGGAAGCAAAGATTAAATTTATTTGTCACGTGTACATCGAAATAAACAGTGAATGCGTCGTTTGCCTCAACGACCAGTTGAATATGTGCTGATGGCAGCCCGCAGGTGGCGCCATACGTCCAGAGCGAACATAGCATGCTGACTACCCAGTAACCTAACCGTACGTCTTTTGAACGTGGGAGGAAACCAGATCACTCGGAGAAAAAGTACACGGTCACAGTAGGCAATGGTTGGTGCATCCAACCGCTGCTTCTAACAATCCGCGTTAAGGAGTTGGAGCTGGAACTGAATGAAATACGGCTCCTTACACCCGAGGTGCAGGACACAGGAAACTCGGTGACAGCCAGGAAGGGAAAAGTGTTTAAGGAGCCAGTGCAGAGTATCCCTGTGGCCATTCCCCTCAATAACAGTCATACGACTTTGGGCAATGTGTGGATGACCTAACAGGAAAGTCATAGCTGTCGGGCCGGCACTGAGTCTGCCTCTGTGACTCAGAAAAGAAGAAGGAGGGAGGCGTGTTACAGCGATAAGGGATTTGTTAATTAGGGGAACGCACAGGAGGTTCTGTGAGGGAGAAGGAGATTCCTGAGTGATACGTTACCTCCCATGTACCAGCGTCCAGAACATTTCAGATCGCGTCCTCAGTATTCTAAAGTGGGAGGTTAAACAACCAGAGGTCGTGATCCACACAAAGCCATGAGGTAGGAGTGACGAGGTTCTGCATAGGGAGTTTGGTGCGAAGTTAAACGGCGGGCCTCCAGGGTTTTGATCTCCGGACTGCTGCCCGTGTCACGAGCTAGTGAGGCCATAAATGGGAAAATTATGTAGTTTAACACGTGGCTAAGGATTTGGTGTAGGACGAGAGGCATAAGATGGCTTCATAGATGAATTAGTGAGAAGACGGCTGAAACGTCCTAACCCAAGCAAGGCTACAGGACCGGATGGTGTCAGTACCAGGGTGCTCAAAGCCTGTGCCCCTCAGCTATGTGGAGTACTTCGCCACGTCTACAGCCTGAGCCTGAGGCTCCGGAGGGTTCCTGTGTTGTGGAAGACGTCCTGCCTCGTCCCTGTGCCGAAGATGCTGCGCCCCAGCGGTCTCAATGACTACAGACCGGTGGCATTGACCTCCCACATCATCAAGGCCGTGGAGAGACTTGTTCTGGAGCTGCTCTGGCCTATGGTCAGGCCACACTTTGATTCTCTCCAGTTCGCCTACCAGCTCCGACTAGGAATTGAGGATGCCGTCGTCTACCTGCTAAACTGTGTCCACGCCCACCTGGACAAGCCAGCGAACACTATGAAGGTCATGTTTTTTGACTTCTCCAGTGCGTTCAACACCATCCGCCCTGCTCTTCTGGGGGAGAAGCTAACAGCGATGCAGGTGGATGCTTCTCTGGTGTCATGGATTCTTGATTACCTGACTGGCAGACCACAGTACGTATGCTTACAACACTGTGTGTCCGACAGCGTGATCAGCGGCACTGGGGCTCCACAAAGGAATGTGTTCTCTCCCTTTCTCTTCACCATTTACACCTCGGACTTCAACTACTGCACAGAGACTTGCAATCTTTAGAAGTTTTCTGATGACTCTGCCATAGTTCGATGCATCAGCAAGGGAGATGAGGCTGGGTACAGGGCTATAGTAGGAAACTTTGTCACATGGTGTGAGCAGAATTATCTGCAGCTTAATGTGAAAAATGCTAAGGAGCTGGTGGTGGACCTGTGGAGAGTCAAGGCACTGGTGACCCCTGTTTCCATCCAGGGGGTCAGTATGGACATAGTGGAAGACTACAAATACCTGGGGATACGAATTGACAATAAACTGGACTGGTCAAAGAACACTGAGGCCGTCTACAAGAAGGGTCAGAACGGTCTCTATTTCCTGAGGAGACTGAGGTCCTTTAACATCTGCCGGACGATGCTGAGGATATTCTACGAGTCTGTGGTGGCCAGTGCGATCATGTTTTCTGTTGTGTGCTGGGGCAGCAGGCTGAGGGTAGCAGACACCTACAGAATCAACAAACTCATTCGTAGGGCCAGTGATGTTGTGGGGGTGGAACTGGACTCTCTAACGGTGGTGTCTGAAAAGTGGATGCTGTCCAAGTTGCATGCCATCTTGGCCAATGTCTCCCATTCACTACATGATGTACTGGTTGGGCACAGGAGTATATTCAGCCAGAGACTCAATCCATCGAGATGCAACACAGAGCGTCATAGGAAGTCATTTCTGCCTGTGGCCATCAAACTTTACAACTCCTCCCTTGGAGGGTCAGACACCCTGAGCCAATAGGCTGGCCCTCGACTTATTTCCTGCCATAATTTACATATCACTATTTAACTATTTATGGTTCTATTACTATTTAATTATTTATGGTGCAACTGTAACGAAAACTAATTTCCACCGGGATCAATAAAGTACGACTATGAGTATGATTATGACTATCATTAGTCTCTCTTCCAGAGCAGGCGGGCCTGTCCAAAAGGGTCGGTTTGCACCTAAATTAGAGGGGGAACTAATATTCCAGAGGGGACTGTTTGTGAATGCTTCACGGTAGGATTTAAAATCGAGTTGCAGGTGGATGGGCACCAGGGTGCCAGAACGGCTAGTGAATAGTTTGTGGAGACAGATCTTTGTAAGAGCTCAGACAAAGTCAGGTATCATAAGGTTGAGCATGGTAAGACAGGTATCCTGAGTTGAGTGTATTTCAATGCAAGATGTATAGTAGGAAAGGTGATAAACTCAGGGTATGGACCAACACCTGGAATTATGACGTTGTAGTCATTAGTGAAACTTAGTTGCAGGAAGGGCGGGACTGGCAGCTCAGTATTCCGGGTCTCAGTTGTTTTAGATGTGACAGACGCAAAGGATTAAATAGAGAAGGGAGGCGTTACAAGTCAGGAAAAATGTCATGAAAGAGCTCCGTTAGGACTGACTGGAGAGATCGACTAGTGAGACGTTATGGGTGGGGCTGAGATATTAGAAAGGTATGACCACGGTAATGGGTCTACACTACAGGCAACCACACAGTCCGAAGGATTTAGAGGAAATGTAAAAATGCTGAGGATGAAAAGAGGGTGGTTTCTATAACAGGGTAATGATCCTAAACACACCTCAAAATCCACAATGGACTACCTCAAGAGGCGCAAGCTGCAGGTTTTGCCATGGCCCTCACAGTCCCTCGACCTAAACATCATCGAAGATCAGTGGATGAGTCAGTGGATGGATCTCAAAAAAGCAGTGCATGCAAGACGGCCCAAGAATCTCACAGAGCTAGAAGCCTTTTGCAAGGAAGAATGGGCAAAAATCAAGACCTGAAAGGCTCTTATCTGGCTACAGAAAGCGTTTACAAGCTGTTATACTTGCCAAAGGGGGTGTTACTAAGTTCTGAACAAGCAGGGTGCCTAAACTTTTGCTTCGGTCCCTTTTCCTTTTTTTTTATTTTGAAACTGTAAAAGCTGGAAATTAAAAAAAAAATTGTGCTTAAAGTATTAAAGAAATGTCTCATCTTTAACTTTATGTCTTTTGGAAATCAGGTTATCTTTCACTCGCTTAGCTACTTACAGTAACAGAAATTTTGACCAGGGGTGCACAACTTTTGTATGCCACTGTGAAAACAGCCCCTGCCCATGTGATCCGAAATGGAACATTGCCCATACCATTCTTGCTTTTATTGTACCCACACTTGTTTTTCTTCTCCTCAGCCTGTTGGTGATAACGAATTCGCTGAGATTGTTTAAGTACGTAAGCACAGTCGACATCCTGAAGAAGGTGTGCAGAGGGATTCTGCAGACAGCGACCGACAGTCGCAAAGAAACAATAAGTTCACGAGGGTCTGTTTTTACAAAAGTGAATGTTGCTGCTGCTGTGACCGCATGAAAACCAATATCTGCAGTAAATATGATGCAAAATTCATCCCATCTACGATAAGGATCGTCATTTTATTACTGAACGGGCACTATGTTGCTTGTTCTTATGTCACTGCAATCAACCGGACGCAAAGCCATCTTTGCGTGCAGCTTCGAATCTTCGTCTTATCTGATCAACGATTGCCACTGGTCCCGGGTGAGTATCTTCAGATGTTGTTGAAAGTACGCGATTGCAACAGTGCAAAAATGGCACAGGTTTAAAGTGCGAGGGGGGTGGGGGGGGATTTATAAGGTGAATTAAAGGATAGGTTGTCCACAAAAAATGGAAAATATCTAGAAAGAGCTGTTCCGGGAGGTGTTCCAGACTGATAGTTAAATGCAGGTGCTGCACCTCCAGACGAAAAGAGTAAGGGGATACGGGATAAATGTAGGGAAATGGGGTTAGCGTCTGTGGGCATTGCGGTCGGTAAAGTTCGAAATAAATTTATTATCGAAGTACATTTATGTGACCATATTCTTCTCTGATGTTAATTTTCTTGTGGGCACTCATAGTAAATGCAAAGTAACACAATAGAATGAATATAAAATCGCACGCAGCAAGACGGGCAAACGACGAATGTGCAAGAGACGGTGACCTGTGCAAATAGAAAAAACAAAAACACGAATAATCTTCATCCTTATCTTCAGTTGGAAGGTAGTATCCCTTTTTAGCTCTCCACCAGTCAGTAACTGACTCACTCACTGAGCGAATTCGAAGCAGTGATTGATGGGTTTCTTTCGATGACAAAAAAGAAACATATGGATTTAATACAGGAAAGAAATATTGGAGTAATAGACGACCTCTCTGAAAAAAATCTCTTGATCACTTTCAGCGGTTAGGCAGGTTAAAGTTTTACATTCTTCTTGTATGTGTGTTTATTTTACATATCCTAACAGACAATTGGCGCAGTTGAGCGGGTGGCTTTTTTGTGTGTTCAT
This sequence comes from Mobula birostris, assembly GCF_030028105.1. NCBI lineage: Eukaryota > Metazoa > Chordata > Chondrichthyes > Myliobatiformes > Myliobatidae > Mobula > Mobula birostris. The sequence continues at coordinate 192,792,957 of NC_092374.1, read as the reverse complement.
GCTGACAGTACTAAAGTTCTATACGACGTAGATTGATAATGAACGCACGCAGGAGGATTATTATCAGAACAAGTAGAAACGTTTGTAGGAGAAGATGAAACGGACTAAGATGAAGGAGGAATTGGGAAATACGGTGGAAAAGACTGCAAGTAAGGAAGCCAAAGATTTAATTCCGAAACTGAAACTCGGCAATATGACTCTGCTGGATGAACGGCAATCCAATCAGACAACAGATATGAACGCTGTTGAAGCGGGTCCAACTGAACCTTCCCCATAACCAATTGTGGGAACCATGTATTCGTGGTCTGCGTTTATTATGCTTCTGTGGTAAATAGTCGCATTAGTACGGCTGTGATAAAAGCGAGCAGAATAAGTTAGTTATTCTTGCTTATTTCTCTGCATTTCTTATCTTGGGACCGGAGGTGATATCCTTGCTCACCACGTAGTATCAATTCTTGCCACTTAATATTTCTTCACAGCTCTATGTTTGCTAATTGTTAATAAAGGATCAGTGTTGGCGCGTGGCCAAGTGGTTTTCCACTTCACTTGTCACCCATGGTTCCATCACCCTACCATTCCTTATCTTCCTCACCGGGACGAATTTATCCCTCTAAACATCGACCACATGAACTGGGCTTGTACTCGTTGGAATTTAGAAGATTGAGGGGGGATCTGATTGAAACGTATAAGATCCTAAAGGGATTGGACAGGCTAGATGCAGGAAGATTATTCCCGATGTTGGGGAAGTCCAGAACGAGGGGCCACAGTTTGAGGATAGAGGGGAAGCCTTTTAGGACCGAGATTAGGAAAAACTTCTTCACATAGAGAGTGGTGAATCTGTGGAATTCTCTGCCACAGGAAACAGTTGAGGCCAGTTCATTGGCTATATTTAAGAGGGAGTTAGATATGGCCCTTGTGGCTACGGGGGTCAGGGGGTATGGAGGGAAGACTGGGGCGGGGTTCTGAGTTGGATGATCAGCCATGATCATAATGAATGGCGGTGCAGGCTCGAAGGGCCGAATGGCCTACTCCTGCACCTATTTTCTATGTTTCTATGTCCATAGTACATTTCCCTGCAAAAACATCATCCAAATTCACACCCGCAAGTCCTAGCCTTATAGCCTCATAGTTTGCCCTTCCCCAATTAAATTTTTTCCTGTCCGCTCTGATCCTATCCTGTTCCATAGTAATGCTAAAGGCCAGGGAGCGGTGGTCAATGTCCCCCAGATTTTCACCCACTGAGAGCTCTGTGACCTGAGCCGGTTCATTACCTAGTACTTGATCTAGTGTGGCATTTCCCCAGTCGGCCTGTCCACATCATGTGACAGGAATCCGTCCTGGACACAATTAACAAACTCTGCCCCATCTAAAACCTTGGAACTAATCAGGTGCCAATCAATATTAGGGAAGTTAAAGTCACCCATGATAACAGCCCTGTTATTTTTGCACTTTCCAAAATCTGCCTCCCAATCTGCTCCTCTGTATCTCTGCTACTACCAGGGGGCCTGTAGAATACCCCCAATAGAGTAACTGCTCCCTTCCTGTTCCTGACTTCCACCCGTACTGAGTCAAAAGAGGATCCTGCTATATTACCCACCCTTTCTGTAGCTGTAATAGTATCCATGATCAGTAATGCCAACCCTCCTCCCCTTTTTCCGCCCTCTCTATCCCTTTTAAAGCACTGAAATACAGGAATATTGAGAATCCATTCCCGCCCTGATGCCAGTCAAGTTTCTGTAATGGCCACTACATCATAATTCCATGTATGTATCCAAGCTCTCAGTTCATCTACCTTACTGTGTTTACACCATTTATTCTGCTTCTGTTTCCTCAAAACCTCTCTATATGTTAGATCTGGGTTTACTCCATGCACTTCTTTCACTGCCCTATCCCTCTGGGTCCCATCCCCCTCGCAAATTAGTTTAAACCCTCCCGAACCATGCCAGTGAACCTATCTGCAAGGATATTACTCCCCCTCGAGTTCAGGTGACCCATCCAATCTGTACAGGTCCCACCTTCCCCAGAAGAGATCCCAATGATCCAAAAATCTAAAACCCTGCTCCCTGCACCAACTCCTCAGCCACGCATTCAACTGCCATCTCCTCCAATTCTTACCATCTCTGTCACGTAGCACTGGCAGCAATCTTGAGAAGGCCACCCTTGAGGTCCTGTTCTTCAGCCTTCTGCCTAGTTCCCGAAACTCACACTTCAGAATCTCATCCATCTTCCTGCACACCACTAGTCACAGGTCCCCACTTGCAGAAGCAATTCTCTACTACCACTCTTTGGCTTCTTCCATTGAGCCAATGTCTAATCCAATTTGCCACCTCTCCATGTATACTTAACGACTGAATTTTCCTAACTAACCTCCCATGCGGGACCTTGTCAAAGCGTTTACTGACTATAGAGTCTCCAATGACAACAGCTCTCCTCTTCTCCGTTCCACGCTTCTACACCACCGGGTCAGACTCAGTGCTGGAGGCCCTGCCACTGTGGCTCGCACCTGGTCGGTCGTCCCCACCAACAGTATCTAGGACGGTAAACTTATTATTCAGGGGAATGGTTACAGGGGTGCTCTACACTACCTATCTGCTCACCTTCGCTTTCCCTCCTGTGACTACCACCCAACGACCTGCTTCCGACAGCCTAGGTGTGACTATCTCCCTGTAGCTCTCATCTATGACTGTCATATTCTCCCTTATGAGTCGAAGGTCAACCAGGTGCTGCGCCAGATTCCTTACACGGTCTTCCAGATCGCCCAGCCGTATGCACTTCTGGTAGATGTGACTCTGCGGGAGAGGGGCGTTCCCCCAAGACTGCCACATCTCACATGAGAGGCACATCACCTAGTCAGGAGACATTGTAAAGACTAACTGCGAGCAAGCTTGTCCTCCGCCTCTTCTCGTCGAAGCCTCCCGAGTCAAAGCTTCAAAGCTCCACTCCTTCATTGGCCCACTCACTCACTGGCCGCTTCGCTTGAGCTATACCTCCATTTATCTGTTTGAGCTTTTCAAAATGCTTGGCCACCTGACCTCAATTGCCCAATCAGCTGCTTTCTGCTGAGTCTGAGCTATTCAAATCTTGATTGTCTAATCAACGGCTTTCTGCTTATCTATTCAAATCTTGATTGACTTGATTGCACAGACCAACTGCCAAAAACTGTCAGAATATCTCGAGTCAAAGCCTCAAAGCTCCACTCCTTCACTGGCCCACTCACTCACTGGCCGCTTTCATGAACGTCTGCCACATTTCTTCCGTACGTTTCCCTGAGAACATCTCTTTCCACTTTATGCTTCCATGTTTCTGCCTGATAGCTTTATATTTCCCCTTACTCGAATTAAATGCTTCCCTAACTTGTCCGTTCCTATCCCTCTCCAATGCTATGGTAAAAGAGATAGAGGAGATAGAATTGTGATCACTGTGACTCTTAGAATTGATTCTTTGGAACAATCAATTCATTGGAACCGAAGATGAGTCAAGGAAGTATAGCTACTCCGTCTGAGCTCGTTGTACGGCAGCAATTGTTTGCTTGAATATTGATTTTTTCCCGCTGCACCAACTGTTGACAGTATCACAATGAACCGTCATTTTAAACACAATTCCAAACACATCAATGATCGTCCAGAACTCACCAAGGCACGCTTTATTTCCTGTACGCCAAGTACAGTACCTTGTAAATATACTCAGCCTATCTCTTTGTTAACACACATTAATATTACAACTTGGGATTTTAATCAAATTAACTGAGAATTTTATTTTCTATGCATCCTATACTCCTTTTTCACAGTACACCCACCCCAACCCTACCACATACAAAAACAGAGACAATAGTAAAGCATGAAAACTAAATTTTCAAATATTGAACTATCAATAATTAAAACTATTCCCCTTTGCTCAGTCAACAACAAACAACAGGAATTCTGCAGATGCTGGAAATTCAAGCAACACAAATTAAAGTTGCTGGTGAACGCAGCAGGCCAGGCAGCATCTCTAGGAAGAGGTGCAGTCGAAGTTTCAGGCCGAGACCCTTCGTCAGGAATGTAGGTGCAGCATTCTTGACCAATAACAGTACACGTTCCACATTCCATTGAGAGTAGGCAATCTAAGGCCATCGAAATCAGTTCCCGGGGCAGTGTGGCCGCATTATAGTAAGAAAAATCTATCATTCAAAACATTCCTTCCTTTATGAATGCCCTCTTACCGACCAGCATGGACAAGCTGCTCATCCTCGGCATTGGGGCGGGATACATACGCGTATCACATATCAGCCTCGTATCAACCACACCACACTGTGGTAACCACAGGTAGGTTCGTAATTAAATATGCAGGAAGTGCCATTCAGTATTCAGCATGAACCCACCTTTACAATACCACTTGGCATAAACACAGCCATCCCAGGATACTGCTCTTGCTCATACTTACCATCCACCCCGTACCTTGTACCTGTCCTCAGTATACAACCTACACCAACACTCTGTTAGGTGGGGAAATTACTTTAAGTGTCAATATTTTCCAATTAAACAAATGGTACGCAGGGAAATGCAGCTCTTATAGGCCTTAGTGCACAAGGACTATTGAGGCCCGGGTCCCTTGAAGCTGTTACCATACTCTAGGTTGAGGTTGGCTGGAATAGACTACCCTTTCACTGCTCCCCGAAAATAGAATGCCAAAAACTGAAAACCTGATAATTTCGCCCAACGGTCTTTTTCTTTGTCAAATGGATCAAATCAGTGGCATTCCAGCTGCGATGTAGTAGGGAGAGCATATACTGTGGTCCAGTGTCTAATTTCAAACGCCATCCACAGGGATGTATCACCGGATCTCCCATTACAAGTCTGCGCTATGCCATTCTATGATATTCAACGAATCCCCTACCTTCAGCAACCAGCCTACATTACAGATTGTCATTCCCATTACAGTTTTGCATGAAATTCACGGTTTTCTGTCATGTTCTCGGCGTCTTCTGCCTTCTCCTTTGCTGCAGGTGCATTTCATTCAACTGTGCTCAGGTGTGATGGGGCCGGCTGGAGTTTATCTCTTAGGTTCTCTGTAATTACATAGTTACTAGGTACGTTTGATTCCCCGCACTGTCTGTGGAGCAACAAAAAGGTGAGTTGTACCGTTTAACCTGCGCCAACCGGCTACCTCGCCAATCTGCAGACAGACACAAGCGGCACTTGTTGAAAGTGGCATCTGTGGTCCTATCGGTCTGGGAGGAATCCCTCCCTTTTTAGGCAGCACCCTCACCAGGACTTGGTCACCTGGCTGTGCGAGGACTATCTCCCTTCCCTCCGTCTCTCTGATCAGCAATGTGCTGCTATTGTTTTGCTTGGCCCGTCAACAATTTACGTTGGATACAAAAGACCTTCACATACTGTGCAAATCTATCCCTGTAAGTCACCGGCTCACCGCAACCCGTAAGTACCCCATAAGAGAATCACATTGCTTGCTACGTTAATAATTCGTAAGTGCTAAGACCAGTGTGCTGTTCTGGGTTCCTTGAAATCTCACTGGGATTCCTGGTTAATCACGTCCTTGCCATCTCAGCTATAGGTTTGGCTAAGGCATTCATAGCCTTCTTAGTTCAGTTTAACATTGCAAGCATTCCTGAACTCTGAGAGTAGCAGGGTACTTGGAACCAGCCTATGGTTGTTCACAAGTGCAGGTCAGTTATCGATACGGATACTGCTGTGTCAACTAACATATGGCATTTCCAGCACCCTAACAATGCTGTTGTTTACAACCATAGGTCACAAGTGCTAGCAGTGGGGGCAGCCGCCACACCTCTTTCGGATCTACAAACCGTTTTCTCCAGCTCTATGAGCTGATTGACAATCAGACTGGTCAAAATAGGTGCTGATTGCTGCCCTGAGTGAGACCAGGCTCCTGGGTGAACGTTCTCTAAAAGAGGAAGGGATGGGTTACACCTTCTTCTGGAAAGGATTTCCCCCAGATGGACAACATCTCCACGGAGTAGGATTGGCCATCAAGAACATTTTTCTACCAAATCTCACAGTAACACCTGTTGGCATTAGTGAAAAACTAGTACCCACAGTATTCCCCGGCAAAGAAACGTTATGCCACGTTTCTCAGTGCCTATGCACCAACCTTGCCATCTGAGAATGAGGCCAAGGAACGTTTTTATCAGCCATTGGATGAAGCTCTCTGCTGGTCCCTAATAATGGTAAGATCCTTTTGCTTGAGGACATCAACGCTAGAGCGGGACAGAACAACAGGATATGGAGTGCAGTGCTAAGTAGGCATTGTATTGGTAAAGTGAATGCAAATGGCATGAGGCTACTTTCTCTCTGCTCTGAGCATAACACACCTATAACCAGCAGCATCTTCCAGCAGAAGGCAAAATATAAGACGCCGTCGATGCAGCCTCGCTCTAAACATTGGCACATGATCGACCTCATCATTGTGAGACGTAGTGACATCAAGGATGTTTTCATCACCCGTACCATGAGAGGTGCAGAGTGCTGGACTGATCATCGTGTTATTGTCGCCAAGCTCCATATGAAAGTGCGTCCCTCTTGCGGCTGCAAAAAAAAAAAACAATAAAAGCAGTTAAAACACACACACACACACACACACACACACACACACACACACACACACACACACACACACACACATGCACACAGACACATACACATATTGAAGATCACCAGCTTAATGAAAGACGGTATGAAAGACGGTTTGAAAGTAAAAATGTAACTGTGGTCCACAGCAATTGTTCGCAGTTCTTCAAAAAGTACTTCAGCTTCGTAAACAGGAAATGTGAACCCTACCCCTTTAGCTAGAATGTGACAACAGTGATAAATTGCACGGTCCTGGCCAGGGGCTATATCTAGTAAACAATGTTTTTTGTTTCTTTAGAAACATCCTGTAAGATGTTTCCTTTATTAAATCCACTATGGGAGCAAAGTATCACAGGAAAACAGATCTGACCACAGGGGCCTCCCTGTCATATCCTTCTCACACAGTCAGCACTGTCGTGCCGAACACACTGCCCAGGATTAGCAGCTTAATGGCCCGGAGTTCCGTTGTTTCAGACGTGATAGAGGGGGAGGGATGAAAGGGGGAAGAGTGGCATTACTAGTCAGGGGAAATATCACAGCTGTTCGTAGGCAGGACAGCCTGGAAAGTTTGTCTACAGAGGCCATATGGGTGGAGCTGAGGAACGGGAAAGGTGTGACCACACTAATAGGGTTGGATTATAGACCGCCCAAAAGTCAAAGAGAATTGGAGGAGCAAATCTGTAGAGACATAGCAGACCGATGTAAGAAACAGAAACGTGCCTTAAGCAGGGACATGACCCGCGCTAAAAGACAGAGAGAGAGAAAAGGAAGGAGGGATGCTGGACGCCCAAGGTTCTCTCCGGCTCCTTGATGGGCTAATAAATATTATTTTTTCCCTTTCTATTTTATTCAGTATTTTCTTTCCTGCATTCAAATTTTAATATAACCCTTATGAAATATTTTCTATAACCATTAACACTTGTATAGTACCTTCGCTTTTTGCGAATGCCTGTTGCTGCTGAATCAGAAAAGAACACGGAACAAATTTTAAAATATTTCGTGCAGCAGCACAGCACACGTACACTCACAAAACTACTTTCGTTCTTAGGAAAAATTAGGAAACTTCAAACCCACTGCTGACGCCAGGGAGACACAACTGAACAACTGTGGACAATAGGCTGAACTACTGAACAACAAATGCACAATAGGCTGATGTTCCCCTTTATTAAAACAGGCTTGCTCCTCATTGTAAATATCATGACCATAAGACATTAGAATAGAATTAGGCCATTCAGCCCATCGAGCCTGCTCCGCCATTCCATCATGGCTGATCGCGGATCTCACGCAACTCCATACACCTGCCTTCTTGCCATATCATTTCATCCCCTGATCGATTAGGAAAGTATCAACCTCCGCGTTGAATCTACCCACGGATTTGGACTCCCCCGCAGTCTGCAGCAGAGCATTCCACAGATTGATACACTATTGACTGGTTAAAGAAAGAAACCTCCTTATTGTTCTTCTAAAATGACGCCTTGAGGTTATGCTCTCTAGTTCTGTGTATCCCCACCATAGGAAACATCCTCTCCGCATTCACTCTATCTAGTTCTTTCAACATTCGCTAGGTTACAATGATCTCCTCCGCCTTCTTCTAAATTCCAGACAGTACAGGCTTAAAGCAGCCAAAATCTCCTCATATGTTAACCCTTCCTGTCCCGGAATCGTCCTCGTGGACCTGCTCTGAACTCTCTCCAGTGACAACACATCCTTTCTGAGATTTGGGGCCCAATGTAGGAGGTTTGCTTTGTTCTTTTGACTTTTCTGCGCCACAGCCAAGACCAAACCAAAGCCTGGGACTGACTCCCAGAAGGAACATTGGTTGCGGTGTCCTGTACACGTTCCAAGGATTTATGGTGTCAGAGCACGGAACTCAAAACGGATATCGGAGAATCAAACGACAGCATAAAGTACCGATCATTCAGCACATAGGCATTTTCGCCGTATAGACACGGATGCTACATTCAACTCCAGAACTAATTTTCTATACAATCAAGTTCCGTTATATCTTTTCAATAAAGCCAGTATTTTCCAGGAAGGACATTTACAATGATGATCAAAAATATTATTTCTTGAATGATGAACTTCAGTTCGGAACTGTGGAAGATCCCACGGTTGTCGGGCTGTCACTCTGTGGCTTTAACAGTTGAATAGAGGTTTCCAGATTTGTAGTAAGAGCGAACTTCATTCCGTGTGTGTCCCTGTGTGTGTGTGTGTGTGTGTGTGTGTGTGTGTGTGTGTGTGTGTGTGAGTGTGTGAGAGAGAGAGAGAGGGGGGGGGAAGAAGGAGAGAGGCAGATAGAGAGAGACAGAGAAACAGGCACACAAAAGAGAGGCGAGACAAACACACAAGAGGGAGAGAGTGAGAGATAGAGAGAGAGAGAGAGAGAGAGGTGAAGAGAAGAGAAGAGAAGAGAGAGAGAGAGAGAGAGAGAGAGAGAGAGAAGGAGTGGGGTAGGAAGATTGTATGCGATTGCCAGTGGAAATCTCTGTTAATACCCGGGTGAAGGACATCAAAACTATGGGCAGAATATCTCATCACCAAAGCTTAGTCTTCTTTTGCACATTTGGTGTTAGTCAGTCTTTGTTTGTATGCTGCTTTTTTATTGGTTCTGTTGTATTTACTTCTTTTAATGTGATGGCCTGCAAGAAAATGAATGTGAAGGCAATATCTGGTAACGTAAACGTACTTTGATAATGAAGTTACATTCAACTTTGAAACTCCGTTGAGCGGCCTTATGTCTTGTACAGAGAATGCACTGCCGCTACAAATATATATATATATAACAATAGACAATAGACAATTGGTGCAGGAGTAGGCCATTCGGCCCTTCGAGCCAGCACCACCAATCACTCTGATCATGGCTGATCATCCGCAATCAGTATTCAGTTCCTGCCTTATTCCCATAACCTTTGATTCCGCTATCTTTAAGAGCTCTATCCATCTCTTTCTTGAAAGCATCGAAAAACTTGGTCTCCACAGCCTTCTGGGGCAGAGTATTCCATATATCCGCCACTCTCTGGGTGAAAAAGCTTTTCCTCAACTCCGTTCTAAATGGCCTACCCCTTATTCTTAAACTGTGGCCTCTGGTTCTGGACTCTCCCATCAGCGGGGACATGCTTCCTGCCTCCAGCGTGTCCAATCCCTCAATAATCTTATAGGTTTCAATAAGATCCCCTCTCAGCCTTCTAAATTCCAGAGTATGCAAGCCCAGTCGCTCCAATCTTTCGACATATGACAGTCCCGCCATCCCGAGAATTAACCTTGTGAACCTACGCTGCACTCCCTCAATCGCAAGAATGTCCTTCATCAAATTTGGAGACCAAAACTGCACACAGTACTCCAGGTGTGGTTCCCACCAGAGCCCTGTACAGCTGCAGAAGGACCTCTTTCCTCTTATACTCAATTCCCCTTGTTATGAAGGCCAGCATGCCATTAGATTTCTTCACTGTCTGCTGTACTTGCATGCTTGCTTTCAGCGACTGATGTACAAGAACACCTAGATCTCGTTATACTTCCCATTTTCCTAACTTGACTCCATTTAAATAATAATCTGCCTTCCTGTTCTTACCACCAAAGTAGATAACCTCACATTTATCCACATTAAACTGCATCTGCCATGCATCTGCCCACTCACCCAGCCTGTCCAAGTCACCCTGCATTCTCACAACATCCTCCTCACATTTCACACTGCCACCCAGCTTTGTGTCATCGGCAAATTTGCTAATGTTACTTTTAATTCCTTCATCTAAATCATTAATATTTATTGTAAACAGCTGCGGTCCCAGCACAGAACCCTGCGGTACCCCACTGGTCACTGCCTGCCATTCCGAAAGGGGCCTGTTAATCTCTGCACTTTGTTTTCTGTCAGCCAGCTAATTTTCAATCCATGTCAGTACTCTGCCCCCAATACCATGTGCCTTAATTTTGCCCACTAATCTCCTATGTGGGACTTTATCAAAGGCTTTCTGAAAGTCCAGGTACACTACATCCACTGGCTCTCCCTTGTCTATTACATTCTAGTTACATCTTCAAAAAATTCCAGAAGATTAGTCAAGCACGATTTCCGCTTTGTAAATCCATGCACTCGAACTGATCCTGTTACTACTATCCAGATGTATTGTAATTTCATCTTTTATAATTGACTCCAGCATCTTTCCCACCACCGACGTCAGGCTAACTGGTCTATAATTCCTTGTTTTCTCTCTTCCTCCCTTCTTGAAGAGAGGGACAACATTACCCACACTCCAATCCACAGGAACTGATCCTGAATCTATAGAACATTGGAAAATGATTACCAATGCGTCCACGATTTCTAAAGCCACCTCCTTATGTACCCTGGGATGCAGACCATCAGGTCCCGGGGACTTATCGGGCTTCAGACCCATCAGCCTATCCAACACCATTTCCTGCCTAATATAAATTTCCTTCAGTTCATCCATTACCCTAAGTCCTTTGGCAATTATTATATCTGGGAGGTTGTTTGTGTCTTCCCTAGTGAAGACAGATCCAAAGTACCTGTTCAGCTCGTCTGCCATTTCCTTGTTCCCCATAATAAATTCACCCGCTTCTGTCTTCAAGGGCCCAATTTTGGTCTTAACTATTCCCCCCGCCCCCCCCCCCCTTTTTCACATACCTATATTCTTGGCTAGTTTACCTTCGTACCCTCACTTTTTTCTCCGCGTATTGCCTTTTTAGTTACCTTCTTTTGCTCTTTAAAAGTTTCCTAATCCTCCAGCTTCCCACTCGTCTTTGCTATGTTATACTTCTTCTCTTTTATTTTCATGCTGTCCATTACTTCCCTTGTCAGCCATGGCCTCCCCTTGCTCCCCTTAGGATCTTTCTTCCTTTTTGGAATGAACTGATCCCGCACCTTCCGCATTATTCCCAGAAACACTTGCCATTGTTTTTCCACTGTCATCCCTGCTAGGATATTGTTCCATTGAACTTTGGCCACCTCCTCCCTCATAGCACCATAGTTTCCTTTGTTCAACTGTAATAGTGACACTTCCGAGTTTACCTTCTCCCTCTCAAATTGTAGATTAAAACTTATCATATTATGGTCACTCCCTCCTAATGGCTCCTTTACCTCGAGGTCCCTGATCAAATCCGGTTCATTGCACAGCACTAAATCTGGAATTGCCTTCTCTCTGGTAGGCTCCAGTACCAGCTGTTCTAAAAATCCATCTCGGAGGGTCTCCACGAACTGCCTTTCTTGGGGTCCAGTACCAACCTGATTCCTGCATGTTGAAGTCCCCCATATCAACTGTAGCATTACCTTTGCGACATGCCAATTTTACCTCTTGATTCAACTTACACCCTACATTCAGACTACTGTTTGGGGGCCTGTAGATAACTCCTATTAGGGTCTTTCTACCCTTAGAATTTCTCAGTTCTATCCATACTGACTCTACGTCTCCTGATTCTATGTCCCCCCTCGCAAGGGACTAAATATCATTCCTCACCAACAGAGCCACCCCACCCCCTCTGCCCATCAGTCTGTCCTTTCGATAGGACGTATACCCTTGAATATTCATTCCCAGGCCCTGTCCACTTGAAGCCATGTCTCTGTTATTCCCACAACATCATACTTGCCAATTTCCAACTGTGCCTCAAGTTCATCCACTTTATTTCTTATACTCCGTGCATTAATATACAATACTTTTAATTCATTACTCCCCTCACCTCCCATATCAATCCTATTTCACTTGTCCATACTGTACGATCCCTTCTTGAGCTTTCTGCTGTGTTGATTCTGCTGTCTTTCTTAACTTTTCTTATTCTCACTTTCCCTTTATCTCCGTCCTTATATTTCCAGTTCGTCCCTCCCCCTCCCCCCACTACTTACTTTAAACACACCCGTGTTGCAGAGGCAAACCTGCCTGCCAGAATACCGGTGCCCCGCTTCTTAAGGTGCAACACGTCCCGATTTGTTTAGAACATATAACATAGAAATTTACAGCAGGTTACAAGCTCTTCAGCCCACAATGTTGTGCCGTCCATGAAACCTACTCTAGAGACTGCCTAGAATTTCCCTGGAGCATAGTCACCTACTCTTTCTAAGCTCCATGTACCTTTCTAAGCGGCTCTTAAAAGACCCTATTGTACTTGCTTCCACCGGCGCCGCCGGCAGTACATTCCACGCACCCACCACTCACTGTTTGAAAAACCTACCCCTGACATCCCCTCGGTACCTATTTCCAAGCAGCTTAAAATTATGCCCCCTCGTGTTAGCCATTTCAGCCCTGGGAAAAAGCCTCTGGCTATCTACACGTTCAATGCCTGTCATCATCTTATACACCTGGAAAAGGTCATCTCTCAACCTCCGTTGCTTCAAGGAGAAATGGTCAAGTACACTCATACTATTCCCTTGAGGTGCGCCCTCTGTTCTGGGCAATATCCTTGTAAATCTACTCTGCACTCTCTCTATGTTATCCATATCCTTCCTGTAGTGAGGAGACCAGAACTGAGCCCAGTGCTCCAAGTGGAGTCTGACCAAGGTGTTAGACAGCTGTAACATTACCTCGCGGCTCTTGAACTCAATCCCACGATTGATGAATGCCAACGCACCTACGCCTTCTTAACAACACTACAAACCTGCGCAGCAGCTTTGAGTGTCCTATCGACAGGGACCCCAAGATCTCGCGAATATTCTACACTGCCAAGAGTCTGACCATTTATATTATGTTCTGTATTCAAACTGGACTCCAAAATGAGCAACTTCACACTTATCTGGGTTGAAGTCCATCTGATACTTCTCATTCCAGTTCTGCATCCCGTCGACGCCCCGCTGTAACCTCTGACAAACTATCCACAACACCCCTAACCTTTGTGTCATCAGCAAACGTACTAACCCACCCTTCTACTCAACAGCTGATATCCCATCAGGAGCGATTGATAAGTTCCTGGCTTAAGGTAGAAAGAGATAAATTATTAACTGATGAGATATTAACTTCAACCTTTCTGCATAATCGCTCAAAGAGTTGAACTGCATGTGCATCTAACGAGAGCTGTATAACTCATTTCCTACCGTAGGCCACGAACTTATCAATCACCGCTGCTGTGGACACTTTCTGGAGGTCCAAGATCGGTATGATCCACAACCGCTGGACTAAGTGTGTAAATGTAGCGGGGAGGGGATTATGATGAAAAATAAATGTTCTCGGGTTTTCTAAAATTGACTCCTTCTACTTTAGACTACGAACTTATCAATCACCCCTCGTATATCTCTGAAAGAGGAAGAAGTATTCTAACGGCAAGATAACACAACTACGGCAAACAACACAAATAAAAACCAACATAAAAGCCAAAGAGAGGGCATATAATGTAGCCAAAATTACTGGGAAGGTAGAGGATTGGGAAGCTTTTAAAAACCAACAGAAGATAGATTATGAAAATAAATTAGCACAAGATATAAAAAACGGATTGTAATCAGTTGTATAATTATATAAAGAGGGAAAGTGTGGCTAAAGTGAACGGAAGTCCCTTGGAGGACAAGAAGGGGTAATTGACAATGTTGGTAAATATAAGGTCATCCACTTTGGAAGGACAAATGGAAGATCAGGTTATTATTTGAATGGTAAGATATTGCAGCTGCTGTGGAGAGGGACTTGGGAGCGCTTGTGCACGAATCACAAAAGGATGGTTTGCAGGTGCAGAAGGCTATTAAGACGGCAAATGGAATGTTGGCCTTCATTGTTAGAGGGATTGAAGTTAAGAGCAGGGAGGTTATACTGCAACTGTACAAGGTACCGTGAGGCCGCACCTGAGTAATGTTTATTGTTCTAGTCTCCTTACTTGAGGAACGTTATACTGGCTTTGGAGACGGTGCTGAGGAGGTTCACCAGGTTGATTCCAGTGATGAGGGGTTTAAACTATGAGAAGAGATTGAGTAGTCTGGGACTGTACTCGCTGAATAAAAGGAGGTCTTATAGAATCATTTAAACTTACAAAAGGGTTTGATAAGTTAGAGGCAGAAAGGTTGTTTCCACTGGTAGGAGAAACTAGAACTAAGGGGCATAGTCTCAAAATTCAGTGAAATAGATTTAGGACGGAGATGAAGAGGAACTGTTTTTCCTAGAGAGAGGTGAATCTGTGGAATCTCTGCCCAATGAAACAGTGGAGGATACCTCAGTAAAATCTTTTTAAAGTCTATTGGATAGACTTTTGCATAGTAGTGGAATTTAGGGTTATGGGGAAATAGCAGGTAGATGGAGATGAGTCCATGGCCAAATCAGCCCTGATCTTACTGAACGGCGGAACAGGCTTGACGGGCCAGACGGCTTACTCCTGTTCCTACTTCTTATGCTTTTATGTTCTTATGTTAACAAAAGGCGACTAAAAGTCATTAAGAAGGTAAAGATGGAATTGAAGTTGAACTTGATATTTGATGGGGAAAATTCAGACCTGACCATATTTTGGTAGAGTAAAAGATATTACAGTGGTATGAACGAGGAGTTGGCCAAAGTAAATTGGAGGGAGATGCTGGCAGGGATGACAAGGGAGCAGCAATGGTGTGAGTTTCTGTGAAAGATAGCGAATATGCAGGATAGATGTATTCCAAAAACGAAGCAATACTGAAATGGCAAAATAGTACAACCGTGCCTGACAAGAGAAGTCAAATTTACTGTAAAAGCAAAGAGGGTGCATTCAAGAAAGCAAATATTAGCAGGAAGACAGAGGATTGGGAGGATTTAAAAAAAAAAACCTACAGAGTAATAGAAAAAAAAATTCGTAGTGAAAAGACGAAATATAAAAGCAAGCTAGCAAACAATATCAAAGTGGATAGTAACAGCTTTTTCAAGTATGCATAAAATAAAATAGAGATGCGAGCGGATAGAGAACCGCTAGAAAACGAGGCCAGAGAAATAATAACGAAGGCCAAGGAGATGGCCGATGAACTAAATAACTTACATCAGTCGTCACTGCGGAAGACACAAGTTGTGTACCTGATGTTGAAGTGTGTCAAGGAAGAGTAGAGAATGCAATTACTATTTCAATGGAGAAGGTGCTCAAAAAGATGAAAAATCTAAGAGTACATAAGTCATCCAGACCAGATGAACTGCACCCTACAGTTCTGAAACAGGTCGCGGTAGACATTATGGAGGCATTAGCGATGATCTTTCAAAAATCATTGGACTCTGCACGGTGCCAGAGGACTGGAAAATTGCAAATGGCACTCCACACTTTAAACAAGGTGGAAGGATTCAGAGAAGAGATTACAGACCGGTTACCCTGACCTCAGTGGTTGGGAAGATGTTGTTAATTGTTAAAGATGAGGTTACTTGAGATGCAAAGTGACTTGGAATCCCTGTTCAGAACTTCCTAAAGGCTTACTTGCAGGTTGTGTCGCTGGTGAGGAAGGAAATGCAACGTTGTCATTCATTTCAAGAAGTCTCGAACACAAGAGCAGGATTTGATGCTGAGGCTTTATAAAGTACTGGTAAGTTCTCGTCTTGAATATGGAGATTAGTTTTGAACTACTCATTTAAGAAAATATGTGCTGGCATTGTAAAGGGTTCAAAGAAGGTTTACAAGGATGAGTCCCGGAAATAAAGGGTCATCATACGAGAAAAGATTGATGGCTCTCGATCTGTACTCGCAGGAATATAGAAGGATGAAGAGTAATATCATTGAAACTTTTCGAATGTTGAAAGGCCTAGACAGAGTACATGTGGAAATGATATTTCCCATGGTCGGTGGCCTAGGATGAGAGGGCACAGCCTCGGTATCGAGGGCACCCATTTGAAACTCAGATGCGGAGTTTTTTTCTTTAGCCAGAGGGTGGTGAATTTGTGGAATTCGTTACGACAGGCAGCTGTGAAGGCCAGGTTTTTGGGTGCATGTAAGGGAATGATTGAACAGTAATTGATTGGGTACGGTTTCAATGTTACGTGGAGCAGGTCCTGGAGGGGATTTTTCCCCTAGAGGGGGAAAAAAGAATCAGCCATGTTTGAATTGCGAAACAGACTCGATGGGCCAAATGTGTTGCTTCTGCTCTCATGTCTTACCGTATTCTGGTCTCATTTTAATCTGTACGGTACACCTTTTCTGATACATATATGATCATTTGGATTATATAATTAGGGGTTGCTGGGAAGTACTACTCCGTGGATTGTCACCTTGTTACGGTGGAGAAGCTTGTGTGGTCCTGAGATCCCGAGAGCGATGCCGTCTGGAGCTCTGCTCCTGGTAGGGTCACCATGGTGGTAAGGTCGAAGGTGAGGTCCCTGACAAAGAACAATCCAACCAAGACCTCAACGGTGGAACAGGCGGATAAAGGTACTTTGAACTCACCGGCTATGAAGGCGGATGAAGGCTGCAGCAAATCAATCAGCTCCAATCGTCGTGGTTTCCATGCCATTGGAATCAGATGGTTGATTCGTGAAGTATCGTGTGCTTCTTGGAGTGCAGTATCAAGTACACGTTAAACAAATACACGCACAGGCGCCTTCGCACTGCATGGAACGAAGACCATCATCTTCGAACTCGAGGGATAGCCACGACGACGACGACGACTGGGAAATAGTGCCACACACTTGACAAGCGTTACCCAACCAGTACGGGTGAAATCCAAACTCTGGTTAAGTGTCACTCCCACTCTCTCAGGTACAGTGAAAGATGCATGTTCCAACATATACATCCATTGCCCATAGACATTATCCGATCTGTTGTATGGCTCCTCACATTTTCCATTCTTTTTCTCACTTCGTCTACCTGTAGCAATTATTTTATTTGCTTAAGCCACAGAACAGAACCCTGGTAGATATGATGGATTATCTTGTTCAGACGTTGAAGTCAGTCATTGGCACCCGGCTGCCTCTGCATTTTCTGCACCACTCAGCGTGGACTCGAATATCCTATTATGGGACAGACATCGTCAAGCTGGAAAAGGTGCAGAAAAGATTTACAAGGGTATTGGAAGAGCTGAGTTGTAGTAGGAGTGTGCCCTTGCAGGATATTTATGCATTGAAGCATAGCAGAATAAGAACAGACTACATAGAAATATATAAAAGAATGAGGCGTATAGATAATGTGGACCATTAGAGTCCGTTCCCCAGTGCTGGGAAGTCAGAGCTAGAGAACATAGATACAGGAGAAGTGGGAATAGATTTGAAAGAGGCCTCAGAGCAAACTTCTTTACACAGAGGGAAGTGAGTACTTGGAATAACCTGACAGAGGAAGTGGTTGAGATAGGTATAATTTCAACATTAAATTGACATTGTGATGAGTACATGGAGCGGCAGAGCTTGAGGATTTATGGGCCGAGCGTGGGCAACTGGAACTAGCAAGGAGAATGCTGGACAGTTGAGTTAAACGGCCAGCTTCTGTGCTACATGACTCTGACTTTGGGCAATTGGACTTCAGTCCAATAACACACCGCAGTCAACCAGATTTTTTTTTTAATCTTAGTAAGTGAATTAAAGATGTATTCCTCAAGAAAAGAAAAAAAAGGCAAAAAAAAACACAAGTATTGGTAGTGTTCCTTTATTTGACTAAATTTAACACGTGGCGGGAAACATTTTGTAAAGTGCAAAAATATTGATCTGTTTAATTCCATTCTTGTTCCTGTTGCTCTGCTTGACTTTGATAGTTCACTACCTAACGTTTCCATTGCCGACTACTCCCTGACACTGTTAAGGCCAAGCACTGTTTCTGATGCGTTGAGTCTGTGGCAGCACCACCTCCTTCAGTTTCCCACTTCTTGTAACTCTTTGTACCTTTGTTCTGCCATTCTTTGCAAAGGTAACACTTCATTCTACATTATTCTATTGTAATTCCTTAATGTAACAATGTATGGGTGGAATACAAAACAAGGTATTCAGTGAATGTGACAATCATAAAGCAATTTTCAACCCCTCCCCCCCCCCCTTTCTCTCTCGCTTTCTCTCTCTCTCTCCGGCTGCTTTCGTACTCGAAATCTGAGAACAAACAGGCATCACAGAGACACAATACAGCACGGAAGTTACCTGTCAGCTCAGTGAAACTATCAAATATTTAGCCCCAAAGCCACACCAATGTGCTCTCCTGCCGTTTGCATAAAGATTCCGCCATATTCTGCCATTCCTTATCATAATAGCATTAATTTATTTTAATTTAATCTGCCAAGCAGAACAGTTTTCGGATTTCGGAGTAGCCGGGAGATTCCCATTCAGTCACAGAGAGAACATCAAAACCCACACAGATAAAACCGGAGATCATGACTCAATCTACCTTATTGGAACTATAAGCTATAAACTATAAGCTAGAGCATGAAAACCTTATCCATTATCTAAAATAGATCGAATTTGAAAGAAAATTTCTTATGAAAGTGCCTACAACTCGCTATATGCTCTACGACCCGGACATAGATTTTCTTGTGGGTATTCAACAAGTTTATACAAACAAGTACAATAATCAGTGAAAATCTTCACGCAAACCAAGAAAGACAAACAATCAATGTGCAAAGGGAAATCTGTGTACAATAATAATACAACTTATCAGGATGTGTTTTTTTCATCAACGAAAACAGCACTGAAAACTCCACGTGAGCATATACAATTCTGATTATCACTATAAACCACTAAACTTAAATGGAAGCATAGCCCAGAACAATGAAGGGCTTACACGAGATAGCAACCTTTTTCGAAAGTGTCGCTGTGGTCACAGTAGAACACTTGAAGCCGAACATTTGGACCATCGGGTTTACCTGCGGCATTTCATCATGGATGATCCAATTTTCCTCTCAGCCCCAGTCTCCTGTCTTCTCCCCGAATCCCTTCTTACCGTGACAAATCAAGAATATATCAAACTCTGCCTTAAATACACATAAAGACTTGGCCTCTACAGCTGCCTGTGGCAAAGAATTCCACAGATTCACCACTCTATGGCTAAAGAAATTCCATCTCATCTCCATTCAACGTGGAGGCCCTTCTAACTTGAGGCCTTGCCTTCTGGCCTTAGACCCTCCCACCATACGAAAACATCCTCTCTACATCCACTCTATGAAAGCCTTTCACCATTCAACACACATCAAAGTTGCTGGTGAACGCAACAGGCCAGGCAGCATCTCTAGGAAGAGGTGCAGTCGACGTTTCTGGCCGAGACCCTTCGTCAGGTCTCGGCCTGAAACGTCGACTGCACCTCTTCCTAGAGATGCTGCCTGGCCTGCTGCTTTCACCAGCAACTTTGATGTGTGTTGCTTGAATTTCCAGCATCTGCAGAATTCCTGTTGTTTGCCTTTCACCATTCGATAGGTTTCGATTTGCTCACTCCTCATTCTTTTTAATTCTAGTGAACACAGGCCCAGAGCCATCAAAAGCTCTTCATTTGACAAACTATTCAATCTTGGAGAAATTTTCGTGAACTTTCTTTGAGCAGTCTCCAGTTTTAGCAACTTTCAACGTGCTCAGCACTGACAACGTTAAGATCTGCGAAGAAGATGTCTAAATTGGAATGCAGAAAATGAAACTTTTGTGACATGTTGCACTTCATGGTTTTGTATGCTTGAAGCACGTTGTTAACCAGCTACACGTGCTTTGGTATCCTGTCGTTGCCTTCTGTGCAGTTTTCTCTGGTTCCAGCGTAAGGTCTTCGAATTGCCTGATATTGATGACCTTATTGGTTAATGGAACAACACGCATGCCCCACGCAACCTTGTCATCAGTTTCTTTGCAAATGTTCTCTCAGATATCGAAATCTTTCATGGGAAGTTTTGCACCTGTGACAGCAGATTATATTCTTGCAGTCTTGAACACAGTAATTCTGTTTTGCCTTCGACAAACCAAATGCCCTGAACAGATCATTTAACTCAGAGTTAGTTACACTCGACATAAAGTGTTCAAAATCTGTATCACTGTCGTTTTCCATTCCTGTCTCGTGCATCATGGTATATTCGCCTGCCCCCTCGAGATTCCGTGTCTCTGATGGATTCGTACGGGGCGACTATCATCATGTGGCTCAGGTCTCATGCCTGAAGGTAAAATGGGGTATTGAATGGAATTCTTGTTTTCAGCAAAGACATCAGACACACCAGACAGAAGTCAAGTCCGTCACATGATCCTTCCGCTCTCCCTATGTTATCGGCACAACGAATGTTATTGACTTTCCAGTACCTCTGAGCGAGCCTCTAAGATCGACAGTGCATGTTGTAAAACAAATCTACGGAGATTAGGCTTTATCTTGGTCGTTAATTTTACACCGAATGTAGAACTCTTAAGACGAGGAGCCATGACCCGTCTCTGAGATTTAAACGCATACGCACCACTAATATAACAAGTTTCGCTGCTGTGACAACATTCGCGAGACATTTTGTTATCACAAATACTTCTGAAATACAATAAGTTGATTGTAATCAATGCACACGATATGCTATGCCCGTTGAGCATTTGCGTCAACATGACCGTACACCGATATACGTGTGAGAACAAGGCATAGAGTGATGTGTGTATGATATTTTTCTAGCGTTTCTAAGGCCGCCCTGCCAGGCAGCATTCGCCCTGCCTGAGCATGCCCGAATTTGCAAGGACAAAATAGAAAACCATTTCGCTTACATTGTGGACGAATATAGGGAAATTCAGGAAAAGGTGCATGGCAGGAAAATTCATGGTGATTTTCAATACAGAATCCGTAAGATACACCCACAAGCATACAGGAGCAAATCTGTTAGGTCCACTGTTAACTGATGGAAGAGTATGATCCTCCATGGTAAACAACCCCACGATCAGAGCAGATTAGGTGTCCACAAGGAAGCGTCGGACGCCTGCGATTAGAGTTGGAGACCTATTCACAGAGACAGAATGGTTCCCAGTGGCAATAGAGACCAGGTGCTTAACACAAAGACATCAAAAATACGTAATAAATGAAGATGAAAAAAGCAGAGAATACCAACAGAAACCTGAAAAAATGCAACACATTACATGATCCCGCAGCAGTTTATCTCAACCTATTACTTACACAGGCATAATCAAGTGGCGAACGTGATTCCTCGAAACCTTGCTTTAAAATACGAACATATTAATGAAACCATACCTTACTATAACTACAAGCTTGATCCAGTTTTATTCAGAATCCCACAAGTTATATTAAGACAGATCCGTTAATACAGATAGGACACTGTTTAATAGATGTCCAGATATAATAACACAGGATAAACAAGCAAGACCAAAATAATTAGTAGATATAGCCATTCCAAACAGCCATAAGTTTCAAAAATCAGAAAGTAAGAAAAACCAGAAGTACGCTGAATTAAAAGAGGGAATTGAGAGAATATGGAACATGAGCAGGGTATACATTGTTCTAATAGTAATATATACGACGGGTATCATCTCAAAGTCACTACACAATAGCATTAACTATTTAGAGTTAATTATCCATTTAAAACTCCTGAAACGTACAATACTAAACGCCATATGAACAGTCCAGAAGTTCCAGGCAATTGAGAAGTGCACTTGGCTATATCAGTACTACCTTGAGCTTTACTAGCTTGAGCTGAGAAAAAAAAACTAATAAATAATAAAAAAACAAAGATATAGTACTAATAAAGGTGTTTATATTGTTCCAATAGTAATGCCTACAATTGGTATCATCCCAAAGTCACTACACAATAGCATTAAGCGATTAGGGCTACACAGCACTTTCTATGTAAATCTTCAAAAACCACAATTCTGAACACCACTAAAATAGTCCGAAAGGTCCAAGCAATTGAGGAATGAGTGTGCTTGGCAATGGTCGTACCTCATGTTTTACAATCCTTAACTGAGGAAAAAATATCAAAAATAATAATAACGAGCAGCAGAAGAAAAGTTGTTGAGTCTTGAAAGTGAGTTCACAGGTTGTGGATTCTGTTTAGTGTTGAGGTGAGAGAATTTATCCATGTTGTCTGAAACCTTGTCAAAGGCTTTCTGAAAGTGCAAATATTGCATGCCCTTTAACTATTCTACTCTTAATCTCCACGAAGATTTCATAAAGATTCGCCACGCGCGACTTTCCGTTAAGGAAATCACGCTGAATTTGTCCTATCTAATCTTGTTTCACCAAGTACTCCAGAGCCTTATCCTTTACAATTGACTCCGACATCTTCCCAACAACTGAGGTCACGCTAACTGGTCTATAATTTCTTTTCTGATGCCTTCCTCCTTTCTTTTAAAGAGTGGAATGACTTTTGCAATTTTCCAGTCCTCTGGCACCAAGTCCCCAGTACAGTGATTTTTGAAAGATCATTAATAATGCCTCCTCAATCTCTACCACTTCGTATTTCAGAACTCTAGGATGCAGTTCATCTGGTCCAGGTGTCTTGTGTACCCTTAGGCCTTCCAGAGTTTTGAGCACTTTCTCCCTTATAATACTAACTGCAGTCAGTTCACTTCCCTCACTCCATTCAACATCTAACACACTTCATCGTGTCTTCCACAATGAAGTCTGATGCAAAATACTCACTTGGTTAATCTGCTATTTCCTTGTCCTCCGTTATTATTTCTCCGGCCTCAATATCCAGCGGTCTCATATCAACTCTTATCTCTATTTTATTTTTTTCGTACTTGAACAAGCTTTCACTAATCACTTTGAATTTGGATGCTACCTGCTTTCATGTTTCATCTTTTCTCCTCAATGATTCTTTTAGTTGCTCTCTGTAGGTTTTAAACGTTTCCCAGTCCTCTAACTTTCCACTAATATTCACTTTGTTGTCTGTCCTCTCCTTTACTTTTACATTAGATTTGACTTCCCTTATCAGCCACGGTTGTACTATATTGCCATTTGGGTATTTCTTCGTCTTTGGAATACATCTATCCTGCACCTTCCTAATTTTTTCCCAGAGACTCACGTCTTTGCTGCTCTGCTTTCACCGTTGCCAGCATCTACTTCTAATTTACTTTGGCCAACTCCTCTTTCACACCACTGCAAATTGATATTATTGACCTTTGAGCTTTGGCTCGTAGCTTCTCGCCCGTAAAGACTGATGGGTGTTCATTCTTTTGAAGCGTATCTTTTGAGATTCGATTTACTGGATTGTGATTATTGTTTCAGGCCGTGAACAGGTGGTGTTGAAGATGTAAAATCTGTCTTGTTGAGTTGTGGAGAACCACTGACGTCATTAAGCAGATGTCATTCTGAACGGTGATTGTCTGAAGGGAGACTTCACTCGGGTAGGTTGGAGGTCAGCTGCATCATCTCTATTATCTGCCGAGTAGTTGGACTACTGTTTCTTCGCTTCAGCATTGCCGGGAGTTAGTTTGCCAACGGACTCGTTCACCTCCACCTCTGCATAATCTGTTGCCCTCTCTTCCAATTCCATCCTCATCTTGGTCAGTTTCACGTACTCCACCATTTTCCAATACTGTTGCTCGTAATATCTCTCGAGAGTCCAATTGCCACATTTCAAAGCAGGAAGGAAGTAAAGAAGTAGCAGCACAATCACAGTCATCAACAGCAAAATGGCACCAATCATCTGTTGGGATTGAAAAATAAACCGCTCAGAGACAGACCAATCGAACCTGTACAACCACCCGACTATGTGTCGTCATGCTTATTTTTTCAATGAGTCTATCTCTTATTTCAAAATTTACTTCTAACTCCAGAACTTTAGCTTCTATTCTGATGCAGAAAAAAAACATAAACATATAATAAATAGAAAAAAACGATTTAATGAATAAGTAAGTGTTTGAACAGATTGATTGATAAATAAATATGCAGAACGATACTCATGGAGTTAAATTAATGAATAACTAAATGAACAGACAACCAGATAAGTATATAAACAAATGCACAGAGAGTGAACTAGATGAATAGATAGATAGAAGTAAATCAGACCATAAGATATAGGAGCAGAATGACGCTATATGGCCCATTGAATTTTGCTCCGCCATTTCATCATTCTGATCCAATTTTCCTCTCTGCCCCAATCTCCTACCTTCACCTGCCCTCCCACCCCGTATCCCTTCATGCTCTGACCAATCGCCAATCAATCAATCTCTGCCTTCAATATACCTAACGAGTTGGCCTCAACGGTTCCTTATCGCAACGGATTCCACAGATTCAAAACTCTCTAGCTATAGAAACTGCTCCTCCTCTCCTTTCTAAAAAGGACGCCCCTACATTCTGAGGCTATGCCCTCTGGCCTTAGAACCTACTGCCAAAGGAAACAGCCTCTCCAAACCCACTCTATCAAGGCTTTTCATCCTTTCATACGTTTCAGTGAAGTTACCCCTCATTCTTATGAAATCCAGTGAATCCAGGCCCAGAGCCATCAAACACTCTTCATATGGCAACCTGTTTAATCTGGAATCATTTTCGTGAAACTTCTTTGAACTCTCTCCAGTTTCAGCACATCCTTTCTAAGATAAGAAGCCCAAATCTGCTCACAGTACTCCAAGCAATGCCTCGATGCTTTCAATGGTCTCAACATTGCATCCTTGCTTTCATATACTACTCCTCTTGAAATGAATACTAGCATCGCATTGGCCTTCTTCACCACATTCTCAACCTGCAAATTAACCTCTAGGGAATCCTGCACAAAGACTACCGAATCATTTGCGCCTCAGAATTTTGTGTTTTATCTCCATTTAGAAAATCGACAACACTTTCATTACTTCTATCAAAGTGCATGACCATACCATGGGCATGTAGCTTATGAAGTAGCCTCGTGTGTGGCAGCTTTTCAAAGGCCTTCTGAAAATCCAAGGACACAGCATCAACGGATTCTCTTTTGTCTATTCTGCTTTTATTTGTTTTCCAGTGAGGATACCATGCAGACTACAGTATATTTTAATCATGTGCCTGCAAGCATACGGAGACCTCATCCTGAATAACCGACTCCAACAGTTCCCCAACGACAGAGGTCAGACTAACTGGCCTATAATTTCCTGTCCTCTGCCTCTATCCCTTCGTGAAGTGTAAGGTAACATTTCGATTTTTCCAGTCTTCCGGAACCTTTCCTGAATCTACAGATTTTTGAAAGATCATTACTGTTGCCTCCGCAATCTCTTCAGCCTCCTCTATCAGTACCATGGTCTGTACACAATTTGATTCAGGTGACGTATCTACCTTCAGAGCTATTAGTTTCCCATGAACCTTCTCTACCATAGAACATAGAATAGTACAGCACATTACAGGCACTTCGGCCCACAATGTTGTGCCGACCCTCAAACCCTGCCTCCCATATAACCCCCCACCTTAAATTCCTCCATATACCTGTCTAGTAGTCTCTTAAACTTCACTAGTGTATCTGCCTCCACCACTGACTCAGGCAGTGCATTCCACGCACCAACCACTCTCTGAGTAAAAAACCTTCCTCTAACATCCCCCTTGAACTTCCCACCCCTTACCTTAAAGCCGTGCCCTCTTGTATTGAGCAGTGGTGCCCTGGGGAAGAGGCGCTAGCTATCCACTCTATCTATTCCTACTTGCTATCTTGTACACCTCTATCATGTCTCCTCACATCTTCCTTCTCTCCAAAGAGTAAAACCCTAGCTCCCTTAATCTCTCATCATAATCCATACACTCTAAACCAGGCAGTATCCTGGTAAATCTTCTCTGTACCCTTTCAAATTCTTCCACATCCTTCCTATAGTGAGGCAACCAGAAATGGACACAGTACTCCAAGTGTGGCTAAACAACAGTTTTATAGAGCTGCATCATTACATCACGACTCTCAAATTCTATCCCTCGACTTATGAAAGGTAACACCCCTCAAGCCTTCTTAACTACCGTATCTACCTGTGAGGCATCTTTCAGGGATTTGTGGACATATACCCCCAGATCCCTCTGCTCTGCCAAGTATTCTACAATTTACTTTGTACTCTGCCTTGGAGTTTGTCCTTCCAAAGTGTACCACCTCACGCTTCTCCGGGTTGAACTCCATCGGCCACTTGTCAGCCCACTTCTGCATCATATCAATGTCTCTCTCCAATCTTCGACAGTCCTCTACACAATCTAAAACACCACCAAACATTGCGGCGTCCTCAAATTTGCCAACCCACCCTTCTACCCCTACATCCAATCGTTAATAAAAATCACGAAAAATAGAGGCCTCAGAACCGATACTTGTGGGACTCCACTAGTCATAACCCTCCAATCTGAATTTACTCCCTCCAGCACGACCCTCTGCCTTCTGCGGCAAGCCAATTCTGAATCCCCCAGGCCAAATTTCCCTGGATCCCATGCCTTCTGACTATCTAAATAAGCCTACCGTGTGGAACCTTGTCAAATCCCTTACTAAAATCCATGTAGATCACATCCACTGCACTACCCTCATCTATATGCCTGGTCACCTCCTCAAAGAACTCTGTCAGGCTTGTTAGACACGATCTGTCGTTCACAAAGCCATGCTGACTGTCCCTGATCAGACCATGATTCTCTAAATGCCCATTGATCCTATCTCTAAGAATATCTACCTACAGCTTTCCCACCTCAGACGCAAGGCTCACTGGTCTATAATTACCCGGACTATCCCTGCTACATTTTATGAACAAGGGGATAAAATTCGCCTCCCTCCAATCCTCCGGTACCACTCCCGTGGACAACGAGGACATAAAGATCCTAGCCAGAGGCTCAGCAATCTCTTCTCTCGCCTCGTGGAGCAGCCTGGAGAATATTCTCTCAGGCTCCGGGGACTTATCTACCTTATGTATTTTAACAACTCTAACACCTCCTCTCCCTTAATATCAATATACTCCAGAACATCAACCTCACTCATATTGTCCTCACCGTCATCAGGTTCCCCCAACTGGTGAATACCGAAGATAACTATTCATTGAGGACCTCGCTCATTTCCACAGCCTCCAGGCACATCCTCCCTCCTTTATCTCTAATCGGTCCTACCTTCAGTCCTGTCATCCTTTTGTTCTTCACATAACTGAAAAATGACTTGGGGATATCCTTTACCCTACTCGCCAGGCCTTCTCATGCCCCCTTCTCGTTCTTCTCAGCCCCTTCTTAAGAACCTTTTTTGCAACCCTATATTCCTCAATAGAACAATCTGATCCTTGCTTCCTAAACGACATGTATGCTCCCTTTTTCCACATCATTTGTCAGCCATGGTTCATTCAATCTACCATTCTATATCTTCCTCACTGGGACAAATTTATCCCTTACATCCTGGAAGAGATCTCTCAACATCGACCACATGTCCATAGTACATTTCTCTGCAAAAACATCATCCCAATTCACACACGCAAGTTCTTTCCTTATAGCCTCATAATTTATCCTTCCCCAATTAAAATAAAATCCTGTCCTCTCTGATTCCATCCTTTTCCTTGATAATACTAAAGGCAAGGGAGCGGTGGTCACTGGCCCCCAGATGCTCAAACAGTGAGAGATCTGTGACTTGACCCGATTCGTTACCTAGTACTAGATCTAGTATGGCATTCCCACTAGTCGGCCTGTCAACATACTGTGACAGGAATCCGTCCTGGACACACTGAACAAATTCTGCCCCATCTAAACCCCTGGAACTAATCAGGTGCCAATCAATATGAGGGAAGTTGAAGTCACCCATGATAACAACCCTGTTTTTTTTTGCACCTTTCCAAAATTTGCCTCCCAATCTGCTCCTCGGTATCTCTGCTGCTACCATGGGCATGGGGCCTGTAGAATACCCCCAATAGAGTAACTGCTCCCTTCCTATTCCTGACTTCCACCCATACTGACACAAAAGAGGATCCTGCTATATTGCCCACCCTTTCTGTAACTGTAATAGTATCCCTGACCAGTAATACCACCCCTCCTCCCCCTTCCCCCGTCCCACCATCCCTTTTAAAACACTGAAGTCCAGGAATATTGAGAATCCATTCCTGCCCTGGTGCCAGACAAGTCTCTATAATGGCCACTACATCATAATTCCATGTATGTATCCAAGCTCTCAGTTCATCACCTTTGTTCCTGATACTTCTTGCATTGAAGTACACATAGTTTAGCCCTTCTGCCTTACTACCTTTACAGTCTTTATTCTGCTTCTCTTTCCTCAAAGCCTCCCTATATGTTAGATTTGGCTTTACTCCATGCACTTCTTTCACAGCTCTATCTCTCCGGGTACGATCCCCCTTTTAAATTAGTTCGTAACGGTAACTTCATGCACTTCATGTTCCCTGACACCTGGAATTTCCACAGCGATGTTAATGTCTTTATAGTGAAGACTGATGGAAACTACTTATTCAGTTCGTCCGCCATTTACTTATTTTCCATTACTAATTTTCCAGCATCGTTTTCCGATGTCTACTTTCACCTTTCTTTTGCACTCTACGTATCCGAAAAACTTTTTGATATCCACTTTATTATTATTGCCAATCAAATATCAAGTTGAACTCAATCATATTGTGATCACTGTCCCCCAATGGTTCTTTTACCCTATGCTCCCTAACCACACCCCACCCCACTCCGGTTCGATACATAACACACGATTCATTATAGCTGATCTGCAGCTTAATGTGAAAAAGACTAAGGAGCTGGTGGTAGACCTGAGGAGAGCTAAGGTACCAGTGACTCCTGTTTTCATCCAGGGGGTCAGTGTGGACATAGTGGAGGATTACAAATACCTGGGGATACGAATTTACAATAAACTAGACTGGTCAAAGGACACTGAGGCTGTCTACAAGAAGGGCCAGAGCCGTCTCTATTTCCTGAGGAGACTGAGGTCCTTTGACAATTGCCGGACGATGCTGAGGATGTTCAACGAGTCTGTGGTGGCCAGTGCTATCATGTTTGCTGTTGTGTGCTGGGCAGCAGGCTGAGGGTGGCAGACACCAACAGAATCAACAAACTCATTCGTAAGGCCAGTGATGTTGTGGGGATGGAACTGGACTCTCTCACGGTGATGTCTGAAAAGAGGATGTTGTCTAAATTGCATGCCATCTTGGTCAATGTTTCCCATCCAATACATAATGTATTGGTTGGGCACAGGAGTACATTCAGCCAGAGATTCATCCCACCGAGATGCAGCACTGAGCGTCATAAGAAGTTATTCCTGCCTGTGGCCATCAAACTTTACAACTTCTTCCTTGGAGGGTCAGACATCCTGAGCCGATAGGTTGGTCCTGGACTTATTTCATAATTTACTGGCATAATTTACATATTACTATTTAACTATTGATGGTTCTATTACTAGTTATTATTTATGGAGCAACTGTAACGAAAACCAATTTCCCCCGGGATTAATAAAGTATGACTATGACTATGACTATCCCCTAGTAGGCTCAACGACAAACTTATCTCAAAAGCCATCTCGTAAGCTTTCAACACTCTCACTCTCTTGAGCTTCCCTTTCCAACCTGATTACACGCGGTTTCTACTTCCCGTTGTAGCCTATGTTTTACATTCCATCAAATGTATACAGCTGTGAACAGGGTCCTTTTACTCTCACCGTTTCTTCATTCAACCCAGAAGGATTCAACATTTTCCGGATCTATTTCATGTTTTGATCCCATTTTTTTTACCAGCAGAGCCACTCCACCACCCGTTGCCTCGTGAATTTCCCACATCCTTCAATTTCTTCATGTTGGTAATATTTCATAGTAATAATCCAGAGTCCTGAATTCAAGTCATGGCATTGTGGGATCTAAACTCAGCTAATCCGCTGGAAAATTCAAAAATAAATTGCGTTTGAAAATGCTCATCAAGTCAACAATGTTTCTATATTTATAATTTTGTATCATAGCATAAATCTACTTCCGCACGAAAGGGGAATGAGAATGGATATAGGACCGCTAGAAAATGAGGCTGGAGAAATAATAACGGGGAACAAGGAAATGCAGAAGAACTAAATTACTTTGCATCAATCTGCAATGCGGAAGGCACGAGCAGTGTTCCACGCCTTGAACGGTGTGAGGGAAGTGAAGTGAACACAGTTACTATTAAAAGGGAGAAAGTGCTCAGAAAGCTGGAGGGCCTAAGGGTACATAAGTCACCGGACCAGATGAACTGCACATTAGGGTTTTGAAAGAGGTTGCGTTAGCGAATGTGGCTGCGTTAGTAATAATATTTCAAAAATCGTTGGTCTCTGGCCTGCTGCCAAAGGGCTGGAAAATTGAAAATGTCACTCCACTCTATAAGAAAGGAGGAAGGCAACAGAAAGTAAATTATCAACCAGTTAGCCTGACTTCCGTTCTTGGGAAGATTTTGTGTTCAATTAAGGATGAGGTTATGGAGTACTTGGTAACACAGAACAAAGTCAGTATGGTTTCTTTCAGGGGAAAAAAATCTTCAGGGATGTGATACTGAGACTTCATAGGGTACTGGTGAGGCATCATGTTGAGCATTGAGAACTGTTTTCGGCTCCTCGTCTAAGATGAGGTGCAGTAGCATTGGAGAGGATTCCAAGGAGTTTCACAAGGATGATTCCGTGAATGAAAAGGTTATCATACGAGGAATATTTCATAGCTCCGAGTCTATACCCACTGAAATTTAGAAGGATGAGGGTGGATCTCATTAAAACCTTTCAAATCTTGAAAGGCCCAGACAGAGCTGATGTAGGAAGGATGCTTCCCATTGTGATGGATTCCAGGACAAGTGGGCACAGCCTCAAGATAGAGGGGCATCAATTTAAAAAGGATATGCGGAGAAATATCATCAGGCAGAGTGTGTTGAAATTGT
The DNA here is from genome assembly GCF_030028105.1 of Mobula birostris. Classification (NCBI taxonomy): domain Eukaryota; kingdom Metazoa; phylum Chordata; class Chondrichthyes; order Myliobatiformes; family Myliobatidae; genus Mobula; species Mobula birostris. The sequence continues at coordinate 192,761,815 of NC_092374.1, read as the reverse complement.
TGAATTTGCTACCACAGGCAGTTGTGGCAGTCTGGTGTTTGGGTGCATTTAAGGCGCAGCTTGCTATCTTTTGATTAGACACGGCATCAAAGGTAACAGGGAGAAAGCAGAGAAGTGGGGCTGAGAAAGGCAAGGAAAGAGACCAGCCATGGTTGAATGGCGGGTCAGACTTGATAGTTCAAACCGGCTAACTCTGCTAATATGTATTATGGGGTCATACGGTCGAATATATGGGGCTCGATGTGACTCCATTCATCTTGCGTATGCCTCTGCTAACTATGTAACCTTCGATCGGGTGCGGTCCTTCATGGCAGAAAGACAGGCAGAGCGATGGATGGTACATGAGCACAATTTTCTAAATAACTATTGTGGGAGCCATCAGAGATGGCTTCAAACTAGGCCGCAGCGATCTCTGACCGGACAACAAATATTACAAATATGTTGCTCGAACGTTTGTCTTGTGTTCACAAACCCAGAGGGACAGTGGTACCTGTAATATAAAATACTACAAATGCCAGAGAAAGCAGGATCTCCCAGTGGCCACACATTTTAATTCCACATCCCATTCCCATTCTGACATGTCTATCCACGGCCTCCTCTACTGTAAAGATGAAGCCACACTCAGGTTGGAAGAACAACACCTTATATTCCGTCTGGGTAGCTTCTAACCTGATGGCATGAACATCGACTTCTCCTACTTCCGCTAATGCCCCACCTCCCCCTCGTACCCCATCCGTTATTTATTTTTATACACACATTCTTTCTCTCTCTCTCCTTTTTCTCCCTCTGTCCCTCTGACTATACCCCTTGCCCATCCTCTGGTTCCCCCCCCCCCGTCTTTCTCCCCGGACCTCCTGTCCCATGATCCTTTCGTATCCCCTTTTGCCAATCACCTGTCCAGATCTTGGCTCCATCCCTCCCCCTCCTGTCTTCTCCTATCATTTTGCATCTCCCCCTCCCTCTCCAACTTTCAAATTTCTTACTAACTCTTCCTTCAGTTAGTCCTGACGAAGGGTCTCGGCCTGAAACGTCGACTGTACCTCTTCCTAGAGATTCTGCCTGGCCTGCTGCGTTCACCAGCAACTTTGATGTGTGTTGCTAAAACATTCACAAAAAGCTGGAACGGATGGTCATAGAGTGGGCGGACCACAGCAGGTGCCTCAAGAGGGATTTCTTCAATTCCTCAAAAGTCTCTCTCTGTTGCTCAGTTAGCTCTAGGGGCTCCGGAAATGAGCTGGAAGCCAGAGGGCTTAAATGTTTTGTATACAGAGCAACATTGTGAATCCATTGTCTGCAAAAGTTTACCAGCCCAAAGAAAGCACGCATGGCTTTCGGCGTAGATGGCAGGGGGGTCGCAAGGATTGGGATTACCCTTTCTGGGGTGAGCTGCCTTTCAGTTGCACTCAAAAGGGTTCCCAGAAATCTCACTTGCCTTTGGGCTCTCTTTACTTTTCGGGGCGGGATCACGTATCCCCATGAATGCAGAGCATTCAGAAGCGTATTGGTGTCCTGCACGGTTGAGGTTTTTGACGGGCTGACCAGTAGGAGGTCATCTACGTACTGTATTACCGTAGAGCCCCCGGGAAATTGTAAATCTCTAAGCTACCTATGTAATATCTGCGAGAAATGGTGTGGGAGTGCTTGGGTTAACCTAGTCCAAGTGCACTGCTGGTCTTGAAAGGTAGATGCAAAAAGGTTCTGTGACTCAGGAGCGAGGGGTACTGCAAAAAAACAAAACGCATGCTGAAAATCGACTATAGTAAAAACTTGGGAGTCCGGTGGAATGTTGCTTAAAATCCTAGCGGGATTAGGGACCACCTGATGCAAAGGCTGCACAATTTCATGCTTTACTCTGGTTGGCTTGGAATCCCTGCATGACTCCAAAAATGCTCAACTGCTTTTTTCATTGTCTGCTTATTCCTATCGGGCCAGTCCATATCAGTTCTAATAGCCTTGGACACATCCTCGGGGAGGCACTGCAATATCATCGAATTAAACGGGGCGAAGTATTGCCGGCATTTTGGGCGGCATCGCCAGCGTCGGTTGCATAAAGGGAGCAGAAACGTTCCCAAAAATCGCAACCATCCTCTCCTGCCTTTTTGCGGCACTCAAGGACCTTAGCGATGTCTACAAGGCGCTGCAAAGCCTTCTTTATTTTATTCACCTGGTCTACGAGTGGGGTTGCGGCGGAAAAGGACTCCCAATTGGTATGATCCCCTATAGCTTCTTTCCATTTCTCCGGTTCACTGGTGGTAACAGCCATGCAGTACAAGCTAAAAAGATCCTGGGGAGTCTGGGTCTTTCCCTCTGGGTCTCGGGTCATCAGAATCATCACTTTCAATACTAGAGTCATAATCAGTATCCGTCTCAGTGTCTATCAGGGGGGCATCTCCCACCAAAAGGTTTCGTCGCCTCCTAGCCTGGCGCCTATTACACCCCCGTCGCCGAAGTTATCCCCCGGTTCGGGAGGATATTGGGTTTGGGGACGGTGTATTCGGAGGTACCTGGGGTTGGGCAGCAGTAATGTTATATGGGGGTGACGGCGCCGTGGGTTGGGGTCGAATGCAGGCAACGGGAATGTGCCATACCTCCTCCTCCTCAGTCTCATTTTCATTAAAAAGCATGGGCAGTCCAGACAGATCAAGAGGTACCTCAGTTTTACTTTTGCTGGCCTCATCATTATTCTTCAATCTACCCTTAGACCCCCATCTCTTTTCTCTCTATCTCGTTTTTCCTTATTCTTATCGTGATCCTAACACAGTCGTTTTATTATCTCCCACGGTTTCGAATTTCCTTCATTGTCACATACACTAATCCCCTGCGACGTGCGTTATGCTCCCAACTACTTTGCTTAGATCTGTTATTTAATTCTTCGGCCGTTTTTCTCCAATTGGACATTAAAGCCTTCAATTTCTGTCCGGTATTACGCTTCCAAATTGCTTCTTCCGCCTTTAGACATTTATAGTCATAGTCATACTTTATTGATCCCGAGGAAAATTGGTTTTCGTTACAGTTGCACCAACCAAGAATAGAGTATAAATATAGCAATATATCCATAAATAATTAAATAGTAATATGTAAATTATGCTAGGCAATAAGTCCAGGACCAGCCTATTGGCTAAGTGTGTGTGACCCTCCAAGGGAGCAGCTGTGAAGTTTGATGGCCACAGGCAGGAATGATTTCCTATGATGCTCAGTGTTGCATCTCGGTGGAATGAGTCTCTGGCTGAATGTACTCCTGTGCCCAACCAGTACATTATGTAGTGGATGGGAGACATTGTCCAAGATGGCATGCAACTTGGACAGCATCCTCTTTTCAGACACCACCGTGAGAGAGTCCAGTTCCATCCCCACAACATCACTGGCCTTACGAATGAGTTTGTTGATTCTGTTAGTGTCTGCTACCCTCAGCCTGCTGCCCCAGCACACAACAGCAAACATGATAGCACTGGCCACCACAGACTCGTAGAAAATCCTCAGCATCGTCCGACAGATGTTAAAGGACCTCAGTCTCCTCAGGAAATAGAGACGGCTCTGACCCTTCTTGTAGACAGCCTCAGTGTTCTTTGACCAGTCCAGTTTATTGTCAGTTCGTATCCCCAGGTGTTTGTAATCCTCCACCATGTCCACATTGACCCCCTGGATGGAAACAGGGGTCACCGATGCCTTAGCCCTCCTCAGGTCCACCACCAGCTCCTTAGCATTTTTCACATTAAGCTGCAGATAATTCTGCTCACACCATGTGACAAAGTTTCCTACTATAGCCCTGTACTCAGCCTCATCTCCCGTGCTGATGCACCCAACTTTGGCAGAGTCATCAGAAAACTTCTGAAGATGACAAGACTCTGTGCAGTAGTTGAAGTCCGAGATGTAAATAGTGATGAGAAAGGGAGACAACACAGTCCCCTGTGGAGCCCCAGTGCTGCTGTTCACTCTGTCGGACACACAGTTTTGCAAGCACAAGTACTGTGGTCTGCCAGTCAGGTAATCAATAATCCATGACACCAGGAAAGCATTCACCTCCATCGCTGTCAGCTTCTCCCCCAGCAGAGCAGGGCGGATGGTGTTGAACGCACTGAAGAAGTCAAAAAACATGACCCTCACAGTGCTCGCTGGTTTGTCCAAGTGGACGTAGACATAGTTCAGCAGGTAGACGATGCCATCTAAATCCCTGGTCCCACCCAGAGGCCAAATTTTACTCCCCAATTTCTTATTTGGGCATTCTGATAACCTTCAGTAATCATTCTCTCTCTCTGGGTCATCCTGACAATGTTTAAGCAATGGCGTATTATTTACCTTTTTTGAACAAGGGGACACATTCGCCTCCCTCCAGTCCTCCGGCACCATACTCATAGACAATAAGGACATAAAGATCCTAGCCAGAGGATCAGCAATCTCTTCTCTCGCCTCGTATAGCAGCCTGGGGAATATTCCGTCAGGCCCTGGGGACTTATCCGTCCTAATGTATTTTAACAACTCCAACACCTCCTATCCCTTAATATCAACATTCTCCAGAACATCAACCTCACTCTTATTGTCCTCACCTACATCAAGTTCTTTCTCACTGGTGAATACTGAAGAGAAGTAATCATTGAGGACCTCGCTGACTTCCACAGCCTCCAGACACATTTATATAACCATATTGTCGTACTGGACCGACCGATGCAAAGACAAAGTACCACAAAAACTCTAACACACGCAATTCCCTTTCAAACCTTTATTCTTTACTCATAGCATGTTATGGGGGGAAGTTACGGACTCCTCTCCCAAAGGAGCCAGTCCAGACACTGCCCCCTAATTACACAGTTCTCCACAATTTATAACATTGATCAGGTAGAAGGAAATCTTGCGATTACGAGTCTTGATAATATCGGAATCACTTCAATCGCATGTTAAGATACAATTACATGTAAAATAATCATTGGTCAGTTAGTTATTATTATTTTAAGCCAAATCTAGAACATCAGTTCCTCATACGGACTCTTCCCTTGTTCTCCAGAACATTCTAGTCCGTACACTATACTTCCCATATTTAGCTATACCTTGAGCTGCTTCTGCAAGATCATATAGTTCCTTATTTGAGCCTTTGCCTATCGTTAGAAAACAATGACTAGTACGTCACCGGTTGCTGGGTAAAGCTTCTTTTTGACTGTCCAAAACAGTAAGCTAAGGCGCCCAAAAGGTGATTGATCATTAATTAATCATTGTTTTTCGTTTGTACCCCTATTTACCTACACCTTCACCCCTTCAATATAACCATATAATAATTACAGCTCAGAAGCAGGCCATCTCGGCCCTTCTAGTCCGTGCCGAACTCTTACTCTCATCTAGTCCCACCGACCTGCACTCAGCCCACAACTCTCCATCCCTTTCCTGTCAACATAGCTGTCCAATTAAACTTTAAACGACAATATCGAACCTGCCTCAACCACTTCTGCTGGAAGCTCGTTCCACACAGCTACCACTCTCTGAGTAAAGAAGTTCCCCCTTATATTACCCCTAAACTTTTGCCGTTTAACTCACAACTCATGTCCTCTTTATTGAATCTCCCCCACTCTCAATGGAAAAAGCCTATCCATGTCAACTCTATTTATCCCCCTCATAATTTTTAATGCCTCTATCATGTCCCCCCCAACTTTCTATGTTCCAAAGAATAAAGACCCAACTTGTTCAACCTTTCTCTGTAACTTAGCTGATAAAACCTACGTAATATTCTATTAAATCTTCTGTGCACTCCCTCTATTTTGTTGTCATCTATCCTATAATTCGGTGACCAAAACTGTACACAATACTACAAATTTGGCCTCACCAATGCCTTGTACAATTTCAACATTACATCCCAACTCCTATACTCAATGCTCTGATTTATAAAGTCCAGCATACCAAAAGCTTTCTTCACCACCCTATCCACATGAGATTCCACCTTCAGGGCAATATGCACCTTATTCCTAGGTCCCTCTGTTCTACTGCATTATTCAATGCCCTATCAATTACAATGTATGTCCTATTTTGATTAGTCCTACCAAACCACCTCGTATTTATCAGCATTAAACTCCAACTGCCATCTTTCAGCCCACTCTTCTAAGTTGTCTAAATCTCTCTACAAGCTTTGAAAATCTACAACTCCAGCTAACTTGGTATCATCTGCAAACTTAATTTACCACCCCAACATCCAGATCATTAACGTATATGACAAACAACATTGGACCCAGTTCAGAATCCTGAGGCACTCCACTAGTCACCGGCCTCCAATCTGACAAACAGTTATCCACCACTACTCTCTGGTGCCTCCCATCCAGCCACTGCTGAATCCATTTTAGTGCTTCAATATTAATACCTAACGATTGAACCTTCGTAACTAACCTTCCGTGTGGAACCCTGTCAACCTTCTTCCCACCTTTTGTCTCTAATCAGTCCTACCTTTACTCCTGTCGTCATTTTCTTCTTCACATTATTGAAAAATGCCTTGGGGTTTCCCTTTACCCTACTCTCCAAGTCCTTCTCATGCCCCCTTCTTGCTCTCCTCAGCCCCTTCTTAAGTTCCTTTCTTGCTACCCTATATTCCTCAACAGACCCCTCTGATCCTTGTTTCCTGAACCTCATGTACGCTGCCTTCTTCCAACTGATTAGACTTTCCACTCACTATTCATCCATGTTTCCTTCACCCTACCATTCTTTATCTTCCTCACCAGGACAAATTTATCCCTAACATCCAGCAAGAGATCCCTAAACATCGACCACATGTCCATAGCACGTTTCCCTGCAAAAACATCATCCCAATTCACATCCGCAAGTTCTAGCCTCATAACCTTATAATTTGCCCTTCCCCAATTAAAATTTTCCCAGTCCTCTCCAGTACTACCTTGATCAGATTGTATTTCCTTAGGCAACCCAAAATAAGTAAAGAATTTTATAAGAGCCTTTGTCACAGTTTTGGTTGTTACGTTCCTAAGAGGTATTGCCCCTGGAAACCAAGATGCTGTGCACATGATGGTCAGTAAATATTGATGTCCAGTTTTAGTTTTTGGCAATGGGCCTACACAATCTATAATAACTTTGGAAAACGGCTCACTAAATACTGGAATTGGTTGCAGTGGGACCATTGGAATAACTTGATTAGGTTTACCGACAATTTGACAAGTATGACACGTCCTACAAAATGTCGCCATATCTTTCCTTAAACTAGGCCAGTAAAAATGTTTAAAAAACTTGTTCATAATTTTCTTTACACCTTGATGGCTTCCCAAAGGCATACTATGAGCCATAGTTAAAATCTCATTTCGATAAACTTTAGGAACCACTACCTGGTGATTAACTTCCCATTCCTCACTTGCAGGAATTGAAGGTGATCTCCACTTCCTCATTAATTCTCCCTTTTCAAAATAATATCCTACTGGCACCTTCTCGATTTCACTATCTGGAAGAGCTGGTTCCTTTAATTTGACAATCTCAGGATCTCTACTCTGCTCTGCTATCATCTCCTTCCGAGATAAAGACAAATCTTCTAGTCAGACTTATCACAAGAATCTTGATCAAATAATGAAGGTAAGAAAGTTTCTGACACATCCTCAAAATTCGAATCCCTAGTTGAACAGTCATGGGTAGCAGACCCATCCTGCACATCAGTCTTTATAGCCATAGCTCGGGTTACAACACAGGAAGAATCTGTGTTAGAATCCATCTGTGGTTCCGCAGAAATAGGCTGTATTGTCAAATGTAGTTCAGGAAAAAAACTTGCCCATCTGTTAAGTCATTCCCTAACAATAGAGAAACATCATTCTAGGGTAAATTGGGTTGTAGTTCTACTTTAACAAGCCCTGTAACTAACCCTGACCTTAAATTTACTCTATGAAAACGTACCAGCATAAGGGCACTCCCAACTGCTCTTTTTAGTTTACCTCACCAATGTCAGATTCATCATTACACATTAGAACACTGTCTAATATAAGTAATTGAGAAGCTCCAGTATCTCTTAGGATTCTTATTAGCACTGGAGTAGATCCTTCTTTCAAGGATACAAATCCTTCGGTTATAAAATGTTCATATCCCCTCTAAACTTGGTCAGACTCTGACAAAACTTCATTGGTATTAATCGAACTCTGTGGACTGACAGGTATTTCAATATACTGCACACAAACATCTGGGACTGCTTCCTTCTCTTTCTTTTTGAATCGAAAGCAGTTAGTTATTACATTTCCAGGTTTCTTACAATAATTACAAATAGGACCAAAATGTCTTTCCTTCAGATGTCTCCCTTCATCCTTGCCTTTCCCACTAGCTTCAGATTTAATTTCTCGTCTACCTTGACTCTGTGTGCTATTTTCCATTTAAAAAGTTCTACCTGGAGAAAATTTACTCTTACGAATTAAAGCATACTCATCAACTAATTTAGCAGACTCCTGCAATGTAGTAATGTCCCTTTCATTGAAGTATGTCCTCACTTCAACAGGAATGCTCCTTTTAAATTCCACCTGTAAAATCAACTCTTTTAATTTATTATACTCCCCATTCACATTTTTAGAGGAAACCCAGTTCTCAAAACACATAGACTTTTCGTAGGCAAATTCCACGTAAGTTTTTTTCTGCAGATTTTTTCAAATTTCTGATTTTTTTCTCTAAAACCTTCTGAAACCAGTTCATACGCTTTCAATGTATGCTGCTTCACAATATCATAATCCAGTGCTTGTTCAGCAACTTGTTGTACCTTGCCTTTTATTACACTTTGTAACACACTGGCCATTTATCTTCCAGCCACCCTAAACTCAGAGCAATAGTTTGAAAATGTTGGAAACATACGTCCACATCTGTTTCATTAAATGGAGGAGCCAAAATAACCTCTCCACTAGCAACAACCTGTTTCCTAGAACTAGAGGACTGATTTTCGGACTTTAATTTCTCCATCTCTAGTTCAATTTTCGTCTGTTTCTCTGCTCATAACCGACTTCTTTCCAAATCAGCTTCTAATTGATTTAACTTTATTTGTTCGATATGTAACTGCATCTCTAGATTACTCAATGAAAATATATCTAACACTTCTTCATCAAATACAGCCAACTCTTTATAGTATGTCGCGATTTTTCTCTGAATTACTGGCTTTTTTGTAACCTTCGTAATTCCTTTAAGGTCCAAACTTCCAGCAATCTCGGATACAACACCCTCTCTCAACTTCACCAGAAACTCTGGGTCTGGTGATTCCATAGTCATCAAAATTCATTGTTGCTGAATACAACCACTGACCAATCAAACAAAAGAATTAGGTATTTCCCTTTTCCAAATCAGGTTGATAATTAAACAAGCACTTAAACTCAAAATTGGAACAATCCTTACGAACCCCCAAATGATGTCACGTGATCGGCAACGATGAATATAGAATTAAGTCAGGTTTTATAACAACAAACAAACATTGATTAAACTCTGCTCAAAAAGAGCGAAATGTATTGAAACGACTAACTTAACCGTTAGTTAACTGCTATACGGCAACTCTGGAACAGTTCTTAAAAGGGTAAATGGGAAATCAGTTACTAAAGTGATAAATTCGAACACAGTTTTTAGAAGGGTAAATTCGAAAGTCCAAGTAATTTATACAGTCAATTAGGAGATACTTTCCTGAAATGAAAAATTCCTCGAGGACTTCAGTTACTGCTGATCCTAGCGGGAACCTGCCTTGTTCCGGATTCACGACAAAGGAAGTAAAACAGTTTAAAGGAACTGATCTTTTCCTCTGGAGAATAGAAACTGCGCAATCCTTCCTGCTTTATAACACATGCATTCCATTATTTCTTGAACGAAGATTCAATAAAGTTCGATCCTCTGTTGCAAGGAATAATATTGCTGGACCAAAATTTTTGCTAGATGTGTTGATGTACCCTATTTCAGCAGTAGTGCGGGAGAGTGAAGACTTTATCGAAGTACAGGACCCGAAGCATTGAGAGGAGTCGGCATCGTTCGGCAGTTTAACAAAGGATCGACCTTATTGAGTCTTCGTTGAAGGAGTAGTGACCTGCACCAGAGATAACTCTTGCCAAAAGAACAAGGAGTTCATGTGGGATTTGCTCTCTAGAAGAATTTAAGGTCAGTTGCATTAAAATTTTTCGGCATCGTGAATCCTGTGGACAGAACCAGCAGGAAAGTCGGGACTATGAAGAAATCCTTCTCCAGAGAAGTCTCTCCCAATTGAACGTATAAATCTGTTGGACTTTCGAATTTACAATTTTAAGAACTATATCTGACTTTACCGCTTCAAGAACTGTTTTCGCATTTAACGCTTTCAGAACCAGTGCCGAGTGACGATTTGTTGAACTGCTGCAAAGCGGTTAACTTCCGGTTAAAGTTTTCGTTTTTTGTTCTTGTTTATCCGCGTATAATAAATGTTTGGTTGTTTTTATATAACCTGTCTGGATTGATATTCATTGTTGCCGGTTACGTAACAGTACCTTTATATATTTTCCTTCGACTGCGCAAGCGCGTGTAAAACGGACCGTGAGGCAGCGGGACTATTTAAAAGAGGGCAAATTAACGGAGCGGGCGAGTTAGTAGAAGGAGACAGAGTAGGAAGAGGCTGAGGAAGAGCTTCACTCCACGTCAGGTAATGCCGGGTAAGTTCCTTTAATAAATCTAATTACCGTAAGAGCAGGTAATGGAGGCAGCAGTTAGGGCAGTGGAGTGCTCCGTTTGCAGGATATGGGAAGTCAGGGCGAGCACAATCGTCCCTGATTACTACACCTGCGAAAGGTGCATCCCGCTGCAGCTCCTGACAAACGGAGTTAGGGAACGGAAGCTGGAGGTGGATGAACTTCGGAACATTCAGGAGGCAGAGGCAGACATAGAGAGGAATTACAGGGAGATAGTCACCCCTAAGAGTCAGGAGACAGGTAGCTGGGTGACTGTCAGGGGAGGGAAGGGGAAGAGACAGAATGAGCAGAGCACCTCTGTGGCCTTTCTCACTAATAATAAATACATCCTTTTTGATACTGTTTATGGTCCCGACCTACCAGGGACAAGTTGCAGTGGTTGCGTCTCTGGCACCGAGATAGGGTCCTCAACTCAGAAGGGAAGGAGGGAAAAGAGGAGAGCAGTACTGATAGGGGATTCGATAGTTAGGGGGACAGATAAGAGGTTCTGCGGAAGAGATCGAGAATCCCGGATGGTCTGTGGCCTCCCTGGTGCCAAGGTCCGCGATTATCGGATCGAGTTCTCGGTATTCTCAAGAGGGAGGGTCAGCAGCCAGATGTCGAAGTCCATGTAGGGACCAATGACGTGGGTAGGAAGACTGTGGAGGTCCTGAAAGGTGGGTTTAGGGAGTTAGGCGCCAAGTTAAAGGACAGGACCTCTAGGATAGCAATCTCAAGATTGCTACCAATGCCAAGTGCAGGCGGGTTTAGAAATAGTACGATAGCGCATATCAACACGTGGCTGAAGGCATGGTGCAGGATGAAGGATTTCAGATTTATGGATAATTGGGTTGTTTCCCAGGGAAGGTGGGACCTGTACCGGTGGGACGGTCTACATCTGAACTGGAGGCGGACAAATATTCTTTCGAGTAGGTTTGTTAGAGAGGCTCCGGCGGATTTAAACTAGATACGAGGGGGGGAGGGAAACCAGAGTGTAGGAACAGATATAGGGAAGAAGGAAGAAAAAATAAATAGTAAAATTGTTTGCGCAGTTACTGATAAACAGAGAGTAAGAGGTGGAAAATTTCTTAAATGCATTTATTTTAATGCTAGGAGCATTATTAGAAAGGTGGATGGGCTTAAAGCATGGATTGATACCTGGAAGTATGATGTGGTAGTTATTTGTGAAATATGGTTACAGGAGGGGTGTGATTGGCAACTAAATATTCCTGGATTTCATTGCTTCAGATGTGATGGAATCGGAAGGAGAAGAGATGGAGGCTTTGTATCGCTTGTCAGAGAAAATATTACAGCAGTCCTCTGGTGCGATAGATTAGATGGATCGTCTAGGGAGGCTATTTGAGTGGAATTGAGGAATGGGAAAGGTGCAGTAACTCTTATGGGGATGTATTATAGACTACCAAATGGGGAGCAAGAATTGGAGGAGCAAATTTGTAAGGAGATAGCAGATATTGTTGGTAGGCACAAGGGTGTGATTGTGGGAGATTTTAATTTTCCACACATAGACTGGGAAGCCCATACTGTAAAAAGGGCTGGATGGTTTGGAGTTTGTAAAATGTGTGCAAGATAGTTTTTTGAATCAAGGCATGGAGGTACCAACGAGAAAAGGGGCAGTGTTGGATCTCCTGTTAGGGAATGAGATAGGTCAGGTGACGGAGGTTTGTGTTGGGGAGCACTTCGGGTCCAGTGATCACAATGCTATTATTTTGAATATGAATACGGAGATGGACAGATCTGGACCCAGGGTTGAGATTTTTAATTGGAGAAAGGTTAACTTTGAGGAGATGCGAAATGATTCAGAAGGAGTGGATTGGGACAATTTGTTTTACGGGAAGGATGTAATAGAGAAATGGAGGTCATTTAAATGTGAAATTTTGAGAGTACAGAATCTTTATTTTCCAGTTAAATTGAATGGAAAGGTTAAAAGTTTGAGAGAGCCATAGTTTTCAAGGGATATTGGAAACTTGGTTCGGAAAAAAAAGAGAGATCTACAATAAATATAGCTAGCATGGAGTAAATGAGGTGCTCGAGGAATATAAAGAAAGTAAAAAGAAACTTAAGAAAGAAATTAGAAAAGCTAAAAGATATTAGTTTGCTTTGGCAAGTAAGGTGAAAATAAGTCCCAATGGCTTCTACCGTTATAGAAATAACAAAAGGATAGTGAGGGATAAAATTGGTCCCTTAGAGAATCAGAGTGGACGGCTATATGGAGCCAAAACAGATGAGGGAGATTCTTAACAATTTCTTTTCTTCGGTGTTCACTAAGGAGAAGGATATTGAATTTTGTAAGATAAGGGAAACGGGTAGGCCGGTTATTGAAGCTATGATGCTTAAAGAAGTAGTACTGGAGCTTATAAGGAATATAAAATTGGATAAGTCTCCGGGTCCTGACAGGATATGCTGTAGGACATTGAGGGAAGTCAGTGTGCAAATAGCGGGGGCTCTGACAGAAATATTTCAAATGTCATTAGAAACGGGGATGGAGCCGGAGAATTGGCAGATTGCTCATGTTGTTCCATTGTTTCTAAAGGGTTCTAAGAGTAAACCTAGCAATTATCGGCCTGTGAGTTTGACGTCAGTGGGGGGTAAATTAATGGAAAATGTTCTTAGCGATGGTATATATAATTATCTGGATAGACAGGGTCTGAATAGGAACAGTGAACATGGATTTGTACGTGGAAGGTCATGTTTAACAAATCTTATTGAATTTTTAGAACAGGTTACTGGAAATCTTGACGTGGGTAAAGCGGTGGATGTTGTCTATATGGACTTCAATAAGGCTTTTGACAAGGTCCCACACGTAAGGTTGGTTAGGAAGGTTCAATCGTTGCGTATTAATATTGAAGTAGTAAAATGGAATCAGCAGTAGCTGGATTGGAGTCGCCAGAGCGTGGTGGTGGAAAACTGTTCGTCGGATTGGAGGCCGCTGACTAGTGGTGTGCCTCAGGGATCTGTACTGGGTCCAATGTTATTTGTCATATAAATTAGTGATCTGGATGATGGGGTTGCAAATTGGATGAGTACATATGCAGACGATACTAAGATAGGTGGAGTTGTTGATAATGAAGTAGATTTTCAAAGCTAGCAGAGAGATTTAGGCCAGTTAGGAGAGTGGGTTGCAAGATGGAAAATAGAGTTTAAGGCTGATAAATGTGACGAGATACACTTTGGTAGGACTAATCAAAATAGGACATACATGGTAAATTGTAGGGCATTGAAGAATGCAGTAGCACAGAAGGATCTAGGAATAATGGTGCATAGTTCCCTGAAGGTGGTATCTAATGTGGATAGGGTGGTGAAGAAAGCTTTTGGTATGCTGGCCTTTATTAATCGGATCATTGAGTTTAGGAGTTGGGATGCATTGTTGAAATTGTACAAGGAATTGGTGAGGCCAAATTTGGAGTATTGTGTACAGTTTGGGTCACAAAATTATAGGAAAAATGTCAACAAAGTAGAGAGAATGCAGAGAAGGTTTACTAGAATGTCTCTTCCTTCAGTTAGTCCTGACGAAGGGTCTCGGCCTGAAATATCGACTGCACCTCTTCCTAGAGATGCTGCCTGGCCTGCTGCGTTCACCAGCAACTTTGATGTGTATTGCTAAAATTTACAGCATCTGCAGAATTCCTGTTGTTTACTAGAATGTTACGTAGTTTTCATCAGGTAAGTTACAGAGAAAGGTTGAACTAGTTGGGTCCTTATTCTTTGGAACATAGAAGGTTGAGGAGGGACTTGATAGAGGTAGTTAAGATTATGACAGGGATAGAGTTGACTTGGATAGGTTTTTTCCATTGTGAGTGGGGGAGATTCAAACAAGAGGTCATGAGTTGAGAGTTAAAGGGAAAAAGTTTAGGGGTAACATGAAGGGGAACTTCTTTACTCAAAGAGTGGCGGTTGTGTGGAACGAGCTTGCTGCAGAAGTGGTTGAGGCAGCTTCAATGTTGTCGTTTAAAAATAAACTGGACAGCTATATGGACAGGAAAGGAATAGAGGGTTATGGGCAGAGTGGAGGTCGGTGGGACTATGTGAGAGTAAGAGTTCGGAACGGACTAGAAGGGCCGAGATGGCCTGTTTCCGTGCTGTAATTGTTATATGGTTATATGATTATATTGATTTAGAAAACTTTCCTGAACACATTTCGGAAACTCCAAGCCATCCAGCCCTTTCACACTGTGGGAATCCCTGTCAATATGTGGAAAGTTAAAATCCCCTACTATTACAACCTTCTGTGTCTTACATCGGTCTGCTATCTTTCCACAGATTTGCACCTCCAATTCTCTCTGACTATTGGACGGTCTATAATACAACACTATTAGTGTGGTCACACCCTTCCTGCTCCTCAGATCCACCCATATGTGCTCTGTAGACGAGCACTCCGGGCTGTCTTATCTACGCAGAGCTGTGATATTTTCCCTGACTGGTAATGCTGCTCCTCCCCCTTTCATCCCTCTCCCTCTATCACATCTGAAACAACGGAGCCCCGGGATATTAAGCTGCCAGTCCTGCCCCATCCTGTAACCAAGGGACAGGATTGAGGGATGGATGGCCAGTATCTTTCCCCTGCTTGAATGTTGATTGCTGGGTTGCATTTAAGGTGAGGGGGCAAGGTCAATGATATGCAAAACTGGTTTTGAAGCGAGTGGCTGGAATGTCCTGCCAGAGGTGGTAGTGCAGGCAAGTACAGTAGCTGTTTATGATCTTGCAGTTCCTGAATCTGCAGAAAATAGCGGGATGTGGACCATGTGTAGGTAGAAGAGAATGGTTTAGTAGGTGTTTAACAAGCTCAGGATCCACAGATCCCTACGTTAATAGGGCCCATGTTGTAAAATAAAATCAAGAACCTCTAATGTAGTTTAATTATTCTGATGGAAGAGGTGAGTGCTGAAGAGCTTGGTTCCTGTATTCTATATTGAGTGAGATCAGCTCTTGGGAAGTTTCCATGAAACATATTGTGTCATGGCTTAACTGAGAATTGGGTAATTTGCTAGCATCTAAGTGTTTAATGTGAGGTAGCTGATTGACCTTTTCAATTCTGGAGAGAGTGGATGAAGAGAAATACTTGATGCACATACCCCCCCCCCCCCCCCCCCAATCTGCTCAATATGGTTTAAAAATCCAATTTCATTCCCTCGGAGTGGCTAAAGATGTGCTTCTTTTTCGGCTTCAGAGACCCAGGCTTGTAAGTCAGGAGCAGAACTGGGCCATACATTTGATTGAGTATGCTTCATCATTCCATCCTGGCTAACTTTTTATCCCTCTCAGCCTCATTCATCTTCCATTCTTCCTGTAACATTTGGCGTTGCTATTCAAGAGCCGATCAACCTCTGCTTTCAATATACCAGATCACCTGGCCTCCACAATTAATTCCATAGATTCACCACCCTCTGGTTAAAGAATCTCTGTTCTAAGCAACGAACACATTCATGGGTATGAGAACATACATTAGGAGGAACGTATAGCTGGTTGGGATAGCCACTGGAAAGCTCCTTGGGGAAGGACCTCTATCTTGGACCTTGTCACCATTGAACCCAATGAGCTTGGATCCTGTGTATCTTCCTCTCAAATACTTCACGGTTCACTGTTTAAGAAGGGAAGAGGAGTGGCATTGACACGTGATAAAATAATGCATTCAGTTCATAGTGTATTAAGTAGTGACAAACCATATCTCAAAAGAATAAGTTCAATATACTTTGGGAAATTTATGTCCAACCACACGCAGCACTTCCACATCTATTTATAAGTTTCAGATTATGGTTGTTCACCATACTCGAAGTGAACAATCAGAATAACAGCTCACAATTCGGGATCAGGTTTAATATCATCGGCATATGTCACGGAATTTTTTGTTTTGCAGCAGTAGTACAATGAAATGCAATGCAATGCAAAACAAAGCTACTGTGCCATGCCAATCGCCTTTGGGACCGCCTGGTGAAGGGAGCCTTTGAAATGAAACTGGAGAAAAAGAATTTTAACAAAGTTGAATATCTCGCTTTAGGAACTGGAACTCAACGGTAAACAAGGTAGGTCAGCAGAAATCTGATTGGATGAGGACTAACCAATCAGGAGGGACGAACGATGGGGGCATAAATACCACCACACTAGACATGCCCCGGCACCATCCCTGATGCAGATGGCAGAGTTTGTCATCGAAACATTGGCTGAAATAGATATCTGTACCCAGCTGGAAGCCAGATAAGAGTTTATTCGTCATGTGCACTGGGAAAACACCAGATCCTTTTTCACTTTATATATGTATATATATGTTTGTGTGTGTGTGTGTGTGTGTGTGTGTGTGTGTGTGTGTGTGTGTGTGTGTGTGTGTGCAAGGGGGTTTCGTCTCTTATGTTACTGCGTAGGCTCATTAAAATGGCTTCTTTGTTATGTTATACTTCGGAATGCTTCCTTGTTATGTTAAACGCTGAGAAAGTCTTTCCCGCTAGCAATTTGTTTTGTATTATGTATTGATATGAGGACGAATGAAGCAATTGGGATAGTTGTTATGTTTTTGGTGCATTTGAAGATACCGTATGTGCGGTGTTTTCGGGCAGAAGGCGGGAGAGCGAGACAGAGAATGGACCAGGTGCTGTGATGTCCGCTAACGGGGTCGGACCCCGAGGACAGCGTTCGGCGAAGAGACGGAGACGGACTCGTGTGGAGCGTCTGATCGACCACCGTTGATGGTCCCAGGCGGCCGGTCCAGGTGGTCCGAGGGGTCGCAGGGTGAAGAAGAAGGGTCCTGAGCTCCAACTGTTTGTGCACGAAGAGTTGAACTTTGATAAGTGCGGCGCCTTATATTTTCCTTTTATATTTTATTCTCTATTAATTATATAGTTCCAGTAATATCTATAAACTGTAAATCGTTTAATCGTATCTGGTGTATTGTCTGTTATTTGGATGGGGTGGGGTACATCACACAGCATCCACACAAACTAATTACCCAGGTTGGCGGGGTCGAGGGCTGTTTCCCTAGACGACAGCGAATCGAGCGACTCAAACAAGCTCTATCGTAATCTAGGGGTAAAATGACTGGGGGAGAAAGAGAGAGAGCGAGAGAGAGATACAATTTAGGTTTCAGGCAGACCTTTTAGATGTCTTCGCAGTTGGTTTCGAACAGACCCTTTGATGTCTTCTATCCCGCTGTGGTCACCGACTGTGACCCCTCCGTTCCGGATACGGTCGTTCTTCCGCGGTGAACGCGGCACCCAGGCAAGGGCGAACACACCCCTCACGTTCCCACCGATCTTATCTTTACACTCTGTGAGCCTCTGGTCGGTTTCCGCGAACCGGACCTCCAAACATCCATCAACTTGTTGCGGCACACTGCTCTTCCCAGGGTCTCGTGGTGTGTCCCGTGTCTTCGCAAACCTGCTCCTTTTATTCCCCTTGCTGGGGTATCATCTGTCCATCAAACTTCAAACAGTTCAGGTTCAAAGCAACCGGTCTGTCAATAGCTGAATTGTGTTTCTTTCCCGTTAATCCCTCTCTTTGTTATTAGCATTTTGAATGTTTCCCCATTGTCTTTCTTAACTCTCTCATTAGCATCATCAGTCCGGTACCTCTGCTGGGCGTCACACATGACAATAGATAGAAAGATAGATAGATATACACGCAGAATATAATAAATACAATAGTACAAAAAAGAGAGAAAAAATAGTGGGGTAATTAGTGCACGTAAGTTAATTGTCCATTCAGAAATTTGATGGCAGAGGGGAATTCATTTATTTATTGAGATACAGCATGGAGTAGGTCCTTCCAGCTCTCCAAGCCACGCTGCTTTACGATCCCGCAATTTAATCCTCGCCTGATCACAGGACTATTTACAGTGATTATTTAACCGTCCAACCAGTAATTCATTGGACTGTGGAGGGAAACCAGATCACCTAGAGGAAACCCGCACTGTCACGGGGAGAATATACAAAGTCCTTACAGGTAGAAGTGGAGACTGAACCCAGGTTGCTGGTACTGTCAAGTTTTGTGGTATTCACTATGCTACCGTGCTGTTGTTAAAGCAGCTGTGTGTTGCCCTTAAGGCATTTATTGACTTTGTTGGGTTTACGCTTTAAATGATTTGTTTGCAACTATTTTCTAGATAAAATTAAAGGTTGATAACTATGTTACAGTTTAACAAAGGTAAATTCATTGTCTATAGTATATCGTGGCATGTGATGACGTCACCTCTAGTTTCCCCGCGTCTTATGTGTAACTTACGGTTCGGAGAATGTGAGAAAGTGGGTGCTATGCCTGCAGCATAATCGTGAAGAGCTCCGTGTCTGCCCACAAAGAAACATTATAGAAGCAACGCCGTAAGTTCGTAAGAAAGTATTTGAAGTAAAAATATTAACGCAGTTTCTGTTAAAGGAAGAGGCGCGTGTGTCGGTTTTTCAATTTCAGACGCGGGGTGCGCTCAGCCCCGGCGGCGGTTTGACGCGACCCCCTCACACCCTACTCGGGACGGCTGCAGACTCTCGCTAAAAGAAGAGAGCGGGCGTGGACTCCAGAATGAAACAGACGCTGTATATTTTGTATGTTTTTATCAACAGTTTTCACCATACGATGTTAATGTAGAAGGGTGCACAGTAAATAGTTAACCTTACTACAACTCTGTCTTCATTGGCTCCGGTTTAACTTGGTGTTTAGTCACAGTTTGAATACACTGCACGAGAACACTACAAGCTGTTTCAAAAATCTTGACTGTGATGAACATCTCAATAGGGTGAGTTAAGTATATTTTAGGAAAAGAAACTGAATGAAAAACTTTAAAGTAAATTTATTATCATGTCCATATACACTGCTCTATACCACCCACAACAAAAATGTTGTGATCACCTTACACAAAAATTAGCTCAGACTAAAAAGATAACAAATTTCTAGAGTTAACAATTATCTTGTAAAATGGCCGGATTCAAGAGGCGTGACAACTGCTCTAGAGAAACTAAGAAGCTTCTAGAAAGATAATGAAGCACTATTACTGAAAAATCCACTTAACAATTGCACATATACGTGCCCAGTGGCCATTTTATTAGATACACTTGTACACCAGCTTGTTAATGAAAATATCGAATCAGTCAATCTCATGTCAGCAACTCAATACATAAAAATATGCAGCCATGGCCTAAAGGTTCAATTACTGTTCAGGACAAACGTCAGAACGAGGAAGAAATGTGATCTCAGTAACTTTGTGGAATGATTGTTTTTGCCAGACAGGGCGGTTTAAAGGTCTCAGAAAATGCTGATCACCTGCCATTTTCACACAGAACAGCCCCTAGGGTTTACAGAGTTTACCTCCTCTTCCTTACCCCTGGAACAGGACCCCACCAAAAAACATCAAACCATTGTCTCCCGTATCATCTTCGCCCTTATCATCTCCAGAGACCTTCCATCGTCACCAGCAGAACTCATAATTCCCACACCACACACTGCTCTGTTTTACCTCCTCCCCAAGATTCATAAGCCTGACTGTCCCGGTTGACCCATAGCTTCTGCCTGTTCCTGCCCACCGAACTTGTATCTGCCTACCTGGACGCTATTGTGTCACCCATAGTTCAGTCCCTCCCCAGCTACATCCAGGAAACATGCCATGCCCTCCATCTCTTCAATAGCATCTATTTCCCCAGTCTCTACCGCTTCATTTTCACTATGGATGTCCAATCCTTATACACTTTCATTCCGCATCAAGAAGGCCTCAAAGTTCTCGGCTACTTTCTGGACAATAGACCTCCCTAGTTCCTCACCACCACTACCCTCCTCCAGTTCGCGGAACTGGTACTCACACACAATAACTTCTCTTTTGGTTCTTCCTACTTTCTTCAGACCACGGGTGTAGCTATGGGCACTCGCATGGGCCCAAACTATGCCTGCCTCTTCGTTGGTTATGTGGAACAGTCTATGCTCCAAACCTAAACTTGTATTGCTCCCCAACTTTTCCTTTGGTACATTGACGATTACATTGGTTCTGCTTCCTGCACCCATGCTGAGCTCACCAATTCCATCGACTTTACTTCAAACTTCCACCCAGCCCTTAAATTCACTTGGTCCAGCTCGGACACTTTTCTCTCCTTTATCCATCTCTCTGTTTCCATCTCCAGAGACAGACTGTCCACTGACATCTTCTATAAGCCCACAGACTCTCATAACTACCTCGGCAGAAAAAATAAACGGGCAGACTATTATTTAAATGAGGAAAGAATTCAAAGTTCTGAGATGCAACGGGACTTGGGAGTCCTTGTACAGGATTCCCTTAAAGTTAACCTCCAGGTTGAGTCAGTAGTGAAGAAAGTGAATGCAATGTTGGCATTCATTTCTAGACGAATAGAGTATAGGAGCAGGGATATGATGTTGAGGCTCTATAAGGCGCTGGTGAGACCTCACTTGGAGTACTGTGGGCAGTTTTGGTCTCCTTATTTAAGAAAGGATGTGCTGACGTTGGAGAGGGTACAGAGAAGATTCACGAGAATGATTCCGGGAATGAGAGGGTTAACATATGAGGAACGTTTGTCCGCTTTTGGACTGTATTCCTTGGAGTTTAGAAGAATGAGGGGAGACCTCATAGAAACATTTCGAATGTTAAAGGGCATGGACAGAGTGGATGTGGCAAAGTTGTTTCCCATGATGGGGGAGTCTAGTACGAGAGGGCATGACTTCAGGATTGAAGGGCGCCCTTTCAGAACAGAAATGCGAAGAAATTTTTTTAGTCAGAGGGTGGTGAATCTATGGAATTTGTTGCCACGGGCAGCAGTGGAGGCCAAGTCATAGGACGTATTTAAGGCAGAGATTGATAGGTATCTGAATAGCCAGGACATCAAAGGTTATGGTGAGAAGGCGGGACAGTGGGACTAAATAGGATAAAATGGATCAGCTCATGATAAAATGGCGGAGCAGACTCGATGGGCCGAATGGCCGACTTCTGCTCCTTTGTCTTATGGTCTTATGGTCTTATGGACTATACCTCTCCCCACCCTGCCACATGCAAAAATGGCATACCCTATACCCATTTCCTCTGTCTCCGCCACATCTGCTCCCAGGATGATGCTTTCCGTTCCAGGACATCTCAGATGTCCTTTTTCTTTAAGGATCGTGGTTTCCCTTCTGCCGTCATCAATGATGCCTCACCCGCATCTCCTCCATTTCCCGCACTTCGGCCCTCACACCGTCCTCCCGTCACAACAACTGGGACAGAGTTCCCCTTGTCCACACCTGCCACCCTACGGGCCGCTGGATCCAGCACATTATCCTCCGCAACTTCCGCCACCTTTAACAGGACCCCACCACTAAGCACATCTCTCCCTCTCCACCCCTCTCCGCTTTTCACAGGGATCGTTCCCTCTGCGACTCCCTGGTCCATACGTCCCTCCCCACGGATCTCCCACCCGGCACTTATCCCTGTAAGCATAAGTGCTGCACATGTCCCTACACCTCCTCATTTGCCTCCATTCAGGGCCCCAAACAGTCCTTCCAGGTGAGGCAACACTTCATTTGTGAGGCTGTTGGGGTCATCTATTGCATCCGGTGCTCCCTGTGCGGCCTCCTGTACATCACTGAAACCCAACGCAGATTGGGGGACCGCTTTGTCGAGCACCTCCCCTCCGTCCACCACAACAGACAGGATCTCCCGCTTACCACCCACTTCTACTCTGCTTCACATTCCCATACGGATATGTTCATACATAGCCTCCTCTACTGCTATGATGAGGCCAAACTCAGGTTGGAGGAGCAACACCTCATATACCGTCTGGGTAGTCTCCAGCCCCTTAGTATTAAAATCGAATTCACCAACTTCCGGCAATTCCCTCCCCCTTCCTTCCCCTATCCCAGTTTCTCTCTGCTCCCTCCCCCAACTGCCTCCAACTTCCCTTTTGGTTCCGCCTCCTTCTACTGCTCATTGGGTTTGCCTCTTTCCTTCTTCACCTTTCCTGCCTATCCCCTCCCTGTATCCCTTCCCCCACCCCGTTAGCTTTCCCCTTACTGGTTTTTTCACCTGGAACCTTCCAGCTTTCTCCTTCCCTCCCTCCTCCCACCTTCTTCATACGGCCTCCGCCACTTCCCCCTCAGCCTAGGTGTGAAGGGTTCCGGCCCGAAACGTTGACTGAGCATTTCTACGGATGCTGCCTGACCTGCTGAGTTCCTCCAGCGCGTTGTGAGTGTTGCTTTGAACCCAGCATCTGCAGAGTATTTTTGTGTATACGGTATTTTTGTTGCAGAGACGAACTCCATTCCTTGTTACAGCAGCACTTTCCCCAGTATTGGTGATAATCCTATTTTGTGACTGATAGATTCGGAAATCCATATTTATCAGCTCGACCATAACTTCCCACTCCTATTACTGATGGAAAGGCAATTAACAAAACCGAATGCACTGTCGTTCAGGAATGTTCACAGACACATACTTAAAGTTTTCGTTAATTGAATAGACGAATGAAAACACATTCTCTATAATGAAATAAATAATTAGCAGAAGCACTTAGTGCAATGTATTGGAAATTTGATTATGCACGCACCCCATGATAGTTCAGTCTCGCAATTAAATGATATGTTTTGATCACAATACAAGCAGACGATTAAGAGCTAGAATTGCTATCATTGTCCAGTGATGCGATTAAAGTAATTTTTTATTCTGTTATGGATCAAACATTTAATGAAAGGAAATGCACTCGTTGGCCGCTTCAATAGGTGTATCTATAACAGCTGCTCGTTATGCAAAGATCTAATCAGCCCATCATGGTACAGCAACTCGATGCATAAAAGAACGCGGACGTTGTCAGGAGGTTCAGTTCTCGTTCAGAAGAAACATCAAAATGGGGAAGAAATATGATCTACGTGACTTTGCCCATGGAATGACTGTTAGGTGTTTTGAGTATGTCAGAAACTGCTGATCTAGTATAGTCACGCACATCAGTCTCTAGAGCTTATGGAGAATGGTGCGATAAACAAAAAAAAATACTGTAAAGTCCAGTGAGCGGCAGTTCTGCGGGCAAATATCCCTTGTGTATTTCTATAATGGATTAGTCAAATAAGTTACATCAAAGATAAGTGGTTAAGTGCTTATGGAATGCTTGTTTTTATTCGTCGAGGCATTGAATTCAAAAGTCAAGTGGTTATGTTATAACTTTATAAATCTCTAGTTAGGCCTTATTGGAGCGTTGCATACAGTTCTGTTCGCTCTACTTTAGGAAGGGTATTGGGGCTTTGGAAAGAGAGCACAAAAGGCTTATAAGGGTGCTGCCTGGTTTAGAGGGCATATGCTATCGTGAGAGTCTGGATAAACATGGGCTGTTTTCTTTTGGGCAGCAGAGGCTGAGGTTTATAAGATTATCGGAAGCATAGATAGGTTAGACAAGAAATATCTGTTTCCAATTTTGAAATTTCTAATACCAGAGTATATTAATCGAAAGTGAAGAGGGTAGGTTCAAGGAGAAGGTGAGAGGTAAGTTTTGTACTCAGAGTCATGGATGCCTGGAATGCGCTGCCTGGTATAGTGGTAGAGGAAAATATATTAGAGGCTTGTAAGAGACGTTTAGATAGACACATGGACGTAAAGAAGATGGAGAGATATGTAGGTAGGATGGATTAGTGTTTGGGTGTCTTTGATTTACTTCCTAGCTCGTTCAGCACAACATTGTGGATCGAATGGCCTGTTCCTGCGCTGTACTGTTCTATATTTGATGTTCTATGCTGTATTATCTTTGTAAGTAATAATTCAGAGATATGCTTAAAGAATAAATGTTTGACAGTTAGATTTCGAGGCCTATTTTAAATAAAATTAATCTGATAAGTAAAGACACATTTCCCATTTTGTCATGATCTGTGTCGATTAGGCAATTGCTTTGGGGTGTTACGACAATATTACTATAAGATTTCGTACATTATTTTAAAACTTGTTATGTTATTATAAAATTTGACATTGTTAGAAACAAGCTATCTAACAACGAAATGTATTTATTCATGTTAGACTGCATGAACAATTTTGATTTGCCGTATTTTCCTTTGGGTAAATATTCAAGCGGACATTTTTGAAAAAAAAAGGATTTCGGTATTTTCTTTGTATTCATGGAATCAACAGCTTCGTCACGACTCCGGTTCACTTTCCGGGACCTGCGTCTGATAGTAACTATCAACCAGTCTGTGAACCGATGTAAATGGGACCTATTCAGTGCTGAGGCTTCATAAGGCATTTGTCAGGCCGAACTTAGCGGATTGTGAGCAGGCCTGGCCCGCTTATCTCGGAAAGGATCTGTTCAGAGGATGCAGAGGAGATTCACGAGAATCATTCTGGGAATGAAAGGGTTAATTTATGGGGCGGGTTTGACGGCTTTGGGCCTGTATTGTATGGAGCAGGGCAAACGATGGTGGGGGGGGGGGGGTAGGTATCAATGCAACCGATTGAAAAAGGAAAGGCTTAGATAGGGTGGACGTGGAGCTGATCTTTCCCATAATTGGGCGATCTGTGACCAAAGGGCACACCGACTAAATAGGCTTCTCCTTAGAACAGAGCAAGGAAGAATTTCTTTAGACAGAGGTTAGTGAACCTGTGGAACTCCCTGCCACCGACAGCTGTGAAAGTCAATCATTGAGTATATTTAAAGCGGAGGTTCCTGATTAGTAAGGGCGTCAAAGTTAACTGTGGTAGGAAGGAGAATGGAGCCGAGGGGGATAAAAATCAGACATGATGGAACGATGGAGCAGCTCGCTGGACCGAATGGCCTAAATTGGCTTCTATGCCTTATGGTCTTATGGGATTATTGTGTCTCTTGTTGTTTCGAGGTGGAAGAGGGGTTGTGCTTTGTTGAGAGTTGTGGTGGCAACAAGGCCGTCCCTGTCTTATCAAGTTCTTCACTTCAGTTCGATTGGTCCACCTTCGGATGGACGGGTTTCGACATTTGATGTCACGTTCATTTTTCTCGGCGCTGTTCCCCAGTGACTTCCATTTCTATCTCTCCATCGTATTTCACCTCTCGTCACAACAAATAAACTCAGGTAAAAACTGCAAAATTACCAGCAACAGCAACGTTGAAATCAGTAGAACACCACCGAACATCTGTAAGGATAAAAGCATCGTATCATGAGAAACAGCAAGCCATTCTGTCGCTGGAGCCAACCTATCCGTCAATACGTTCGTTGCTGGTCTTTTACTCTGGCGTCTCTGTCTTCAATTAACCTATACTCGATCTGGTGAATATTTCGCCACCTGAAGAGTAGAAATTTTCTTTCCCTATAGACGCTGTCTGACCAGCTGAGCTTTTCCAACGAACCTGCTTTATTGCAGATTTCAAACGAAAGCAGGGATTTTAAAATTAAAATTCCTTTGCCTTATTGTGTGCTTTTCTGGTCAGCTACCTACAGGAAAGAGTGCAGAGAAAATTTACAATCTCCAGGTCTTCAAGTTCCGGTAAAATATCCTTGTAAATTTTCCCTGTATTCTTTCATGTAAGTAGGATGAATAGGTTACGGCTTTACTCCTTGGAACGTAGAAGAATGAGAGGAGAATTGAATGCAAGCAGGCTTTTGCAGCTGAGGTAGGGTGAGACTAAAAGTAGAGATCCTGGGTTAAAGGGGAGAGAATGAAATGTTCAGGAAAAACATGAGAAAGAACTTCTTTACCCAGAGGGCGATGAGAGTATAGAACAAGCTGCCTGAGAAGGGGTGGATGCAGGTCGATTTCACTATTTACGAGAAGTTTGGATAAGTACATTATGGGAGGAGAACGGAGGGCTACGGACCAGGTGCAGGTCGATTGGACGGAGCAAAATAATAGTTTGGTATGGACTAGATGGGCCGAATGTCCTGCTTCTACGATGTAGCATTATATGACCCTATTCTGCCTGGAGATTTCTGTGATACTCCAAAAATTGTTAGTCTCCCCAGCTCTACGGGAGAAGAAGTTTCTTCTCAGTTTGGCTCCGAATAGAATACCCCTTCATTTGAGTAGGACACCCTGGTTTTAGGTCCCCAGCAAGAGAAACGTGATTTCTACACCTACTCTGTTGAGTACATTAAGAATTTAGTGTCCAAGCGGTGCTATTTTATTTATGGATACAGTAAGGCAACAGGTACTTCCAGGCCCAAAGAGCCCACGTCACGCAATACACCCAATTAACTTTCTAACCCGTACATCTTCGGAATGTGAGAAGCAACCAGTCACGGGGAGAACGGACAAATTCCTTGCAGACAGCCGCGGAGCTGAAATCGGGTCGCCGGTCATACTGTTATGCTAACCGCTCCGCTACCGTGCCGCCCCTAAATTTGATTATATGTAATTGCACCGTTACTTTCCACATATTGAACCAGCCAAAATTGTGAGGGAGAAGCATCCGATACAGACGTGTCCAAACTTAGGAAGGCAAATTTTAGCCGTGGGACGGAGTTTATTAGGGTATCTGCTTGAGACGCAGCACAGATTTTACGCTGGATATTTCGAACATACCCGCCCTTTGGAAAACATGGACACTCAGCGGGACGTTAAAGATTCCGGGTTAAATCACGGCCTAAAGTTCTAATTACCTGTATTCTGCCACAGTTACTAAATGTTATCTGAATTCACTCACCCGTGATTGAAAGCAAAGGTTGCGTAGACGAGGTAGGATTAAGTCGGGACTAGAAGAACATGACAATGCGCAAACATGACTGTCGACCGTCGCGTTGCTTGGCATGAAATATGCACAGGTGTAATAATCCCCGTCCACGGGCAGAACGACGACCCACAGGGCTGAAGGAACCGATGCTTTCAGCAGTCGTAGAAGCAAAAGTAAAACTTTCTGATTTCGGTGCAGCAGCGACTCTCCGAGCAAGTTGGTAAATTCGCGCATCTGCAAGTGTGCGGGGAATCAAAGCTGACCCGGCACATAACGACTTTCTTCGCATCGGGTAACAACAGCAGACTGATCAGAAACAGCACGGACCCTGGAACAGAAAAAGCGATGAGCGAGTAGCGACCATTCAGTTCAGGATCGCAGGGCCAACGGCTGTGCTTCTCCATTAGTTGTGGTCTGTGATTCCTGTCCTACCCCCTTGTCTGAATCCCTTCCCTGCCCCTCTCGCCTCTAGCCCTCGTCTTCAGCACCCGCCTGCACTTCGGTCTAGTTCCATCGCCGGAGCTAGATAGGTATTGTCTGGTGTTCATTCGTGTTGGTCTTGTCTTGTCTTGTCCTCGCCTCCGTGGGGTAAGTCAGGCCATCTTGCCGTTGCCCCGCGGGAAGTCATGTCTTGTCCTGTCCTCGCCTCCATGGGGTAAGTCAGGCCGTCTTGCCGTTGCCCCGCGGGGAGTCATGTGTCCCGGCCCTATGCCCTGTACCCAAGGAGGGGTCCCGGCTCCCTGCTCCGTGTGTGAGTCCCGGCCCTATGTCCTGTACCCAAGGAGGGTTCCCGACTCTGTGTTCTGTGTATGTGTCCATGGTTCCATGTGCCTGCCCTTCCGAGACCGAGGCTCTGTGTTCCCATGTTCCTCCTCTCCCTAGCCCATGTCATGCCCATGCCTGGTTCTGGGGTCCGAGCCTGAGGCAAGACCCAGGTACTGGGTCCATGCCCAGTCTCGGGCTCGGAGTCCATACCCTAGCCTCTTCATGTCTCCTATAGTTCTGGGAGCCGATTCCGAGTCCTAGCCCAGACCCTTGTTCCCAGCCTAGTCATAGTCCTCAGTCCTTGTCCAGTTCGCTACTCCTGCTCCTGCCTAGCTCTCCTGGTATCGAAAAATAAACTAAATTTAAACAACTTCACAAGACGTGTCTTGCATTTGGGTCCACCCTTGCTCCCAATGCCCCGCCATTGTGACGCTGGTGTAATCATTGTTTTCCTTAAATTAATAAAAGTGGTGAACCCTTGTGATCGGCGAGTGAGCAACTTATTTCCTTCTCATGATGCTAAAGGTGTATTTACATAATGATTCCCTGCGGTCAGATCGGCTGGCTTACTCTTATTATGATTGGTGCACCTACAGTCTCCCACAAACGTTGTTAACATTTCCGCTGGACCGTCACAGCATATACATGTTTATGACATTTGTTCCACCGCATTCCAACTGATGTACTAGCCTTAACGGTGGCATGCTTAGGTGGAGTCTGTGATGGTATCTACAGTCCTCTCTCAGACCTCGCTATATAGGTCTGGAGCGAAGTCTTAGTTTCGGTCTACCCCAGCATGTTTAATGAAGTGGCCACAATATAATATCTCCGGCTAGCCTGAGTATTCTTACTCCATTCCTGGAGGCATTTGTTAGTAATCCAGTCTGGTGCCTGGTGCAATGCTAGTAGGAGAATACCTCTCCTTACCCGCACCGACACCCCGTTGGAACATTCCTTGCAGACCTGCCGTCGTGACGCATTACCCATTCTGTCAATCAATGGATTAACAGTTTCCTGATCGGGTTTCAATACTTTCAGACCTTCAGTGGTCAATCGGATAGCGGCTTCGCCCGTTTCCGTTGTTGACACCGACCCTGGATTGCTATCCAAATCTCCCCCAAGCGTGAGTTCCAGTCGTTCTATGTGTGCTCTAATTCTATCGCATCTATAGGATTAACGGGTGACAATGTGGCCGCATGACTGGCTCCTAATAATTCCATTAGCCCTCGCTTCCGGCTTAGAGAGAAGAGAAATGAGTATCTGCCCAATGCTCATGATTAAAACAGTGAGCATTACGCAGACATTCAATGGCAACTATCCAAACCAGTTAAATTTAAACTTCCTGCATATTAAAAGTAAGCTTTATTTGTCACAGATACATCGAAACATACAGTGAACAGAAACGTTTCCTTCAGTTAGTCCTGACGAAGGGTCTCGGCCTGAAACGTCGACTGTACCTCTTCCTAGAGATGCTGCCTGGCCTGCTGCGTTCACCAGCAACTTTGATATGTGTTGCTTGATACAGTGAAAAGCGTCGTTTCCGTCAGAACAAAACAGCGAGAATTGTGCTGGCCATCCCGTAAGTGTCGCTGCGCTTTCCACTTCACCATAGGGTCCCGCACTTCACCAGCCCAAACTCGTGCGTCTTTGGAATGTGCGAGGAAAGCGGAGCCCCTGCATAAAACCCACTTGATGACAGATAAACGGACAAATTCCTTACAGAGAGCAGGGGGAATACAACCCTGAGCTTACAGCTGGCACGTTAGCTGCTTCGTTACTGAGAAGGCCAGCACATCGTGACCCTTTCTTCAACGTACGTCACGACCAGGCCAGCGGTACTAGTAGCAGCATACTTTTTAGGCTGCTGAATCCGCGTGGGGAACTGCACAGTTCACGCTAACGCTGAACTGATTCCACAAAACTCGATCGGACTTAACACATTATCAATATTATTTATTTATTTATTCGTTCATTTCTTATGTATTGTTAATCTATCTCTTGATTGTTATTACTACTCATTTCTCATCTGTACAGTATGCCTTCTTTTGCACATTAGTAGTTTGTCTGTCTTTGTGTATGTTTAGTTTTCATTGGTTTAATTGATGTTTTTGTCATAAGTGTGGAGCAAGGGTGGACCCAAATACAGGACAGAAACAGGTTCTGTAGGGTTAACTAAATAGAGTTTATTAATAATTACAAGGAAAGCCGTTTCGCAAGGATAGAGCAGAGAGAAATTAAGGAGAGAGCAAAGCAGAAGCAGGAATAAGCGTAATGGGCTTGGACTCAGGCCCTTGACTTAGTCTGGGACTCAGGGTCTGGGTTAGTGCTAAGACTAGGAAAGCGGGACCAGGGCAAGGAGCTTGGAACTAGGAGCATGGGTAGGACTCCGAGCCAGAGACTGGTCAGGGACCCGGAACCTGGATCTTGTCTCGGACTCGGACCCCAGATCTAGGTGAAGACAAGACGTGGCTGCAGGACTGGACGTGGAACTCCTGCACAGGACGAGAACACAAAGCCCTGACTTGAACTTCGAACTGGAACATGGAACTCGGGACCCAGACTTGGACTGGATAGTTGAACAACGGAGCTTGGACTTGATACTTGAACCTCGGAGCTTGGGCTTTCCACGAAACCTGGACTTGGACTTGGGTACGAAGAGACAGTTCACAACTCAGGGTAGCGGCAGATGGCCATGCCTACCCTGTGGAGGCGAGGACAAGAAACACTGAGCCAGGGCTCTTCCTTGGACACGGGACGGAGTCGGGACTCTTTTTGACACAGGGTTAGGACCCTTCCAGGGCTCAGGGCCGGGACCCCTTTTCGACACAGGACATGGAGACCGAGACCACACAACGATAAACAGTTCTTTAGCTGGTCGCAAGTTTGCTCGAAGCAGTGGTGAGCTCTTGACTCACCCCGGCGGGTTAACTTTGACGGAGCCGCTCTGGCAAGGGAAGGCGTCTTGCTGGCACATGCTTCGGGGAGGAGACTTGGCTTGCTCCGGCAAGAAACTTAGTTGGCTCCGACAAGATTGCTTTGGCTCATACTAGCTTCAGTCACTTCGTCAATGCTCCACAGTGCTCTCGCGCCGAACGGCTGAAAATCGGAGACTTATAAACTGCAGGTTCAGTCGAAAGTAAATTGCCTTTAATCACTAAGCCCGAGGGGCACAGGAAAACAGGGAATTAAAGGGAAACAAGGAGTCAACGGTCCAGATCGTAACACAAACAAAGAAAATTTAAAGGGAAACCGATCCGGACCATGACAAGTTTTGCTATACGTGGATTCTCAAGCTGGCATATGGTTACATATACATACTTTGATAATACATTTTCTTTGCATTTTGAACTCTTCCTGAGAGCATCGCATCGCTTCTTTCTCTCTCTGGCACATTTCCCTCTAGACCTCTCCTAGCCATGTACCTGATGAAATATATTTTAAATATTCTTATTACACTCAGCTCTGGCACTCCTACCATATGCTCAAAACTGTGTGAAAACCCGCTTTTCCATTTAATTTTACATCATAATTC